>NW_024067591.1:0-215414 GCF_015533775.1 Penicillium roqueforti
AACATACAACAGTGAGGATTCGCTGGTGGTCACCCACCCAACTACTAACTCACCGGCGTGTGGCTTAAGTACGGCTGAGCGGACGGGAAGCCCTGTTTTCCACACCCTATGGTCGTATGTATCAGATCGTGTTTCGAGGAGGTTTATAGCGTACTATTGCAAGGGTTGGATGTGAGGATGCTAACAACACCACAATGCTTGTCGCTAATTGGAGATCCAATCAGAGTGGTCGAGGTCTTGGGCAATATGGTATTGGTCGATTAAACCGGAAAATTCATGCACGTTGGGCGATCCTCTGCAGTTCAAAATGAGAAATCCTCGAGATACTCGCTAGTTGGTACAACATAATTGTCTGCGCGTCGGCATATAACAGTTACATATCTCACTCACACGATGACCACAATCCTCTTTGTTCCTGGTGCTTGGACCGCTCGGACGTTCTACGAACCATTTCTCCAAGCTCTCACGGTCGCTGGCTACGATGTCCACTACGCGGGGTACCCCTCTGTAGACTCCTCGGACCCGTTGGTCACTGATTGCCAAGCCGACACCGATGCTATTACGACTATTCTCCAGTCTCTCGTGGAGGATCAGGGCAAAGATGTTGTGCTCTTTTTGTATTCCTATGGCGGCATGCCTGGATCCGCCGCGGCTACCGGGCTAGCCAAAGCGCAGCGGGCTCAAGAGGGCAAAGCAGGTGGTGTGATTGGACTGCTGTTCCTGGGCGCTTTCATCGTACCCGAGGGTATTAGTTGTGCCGGTGCCCAGGGTGGAATCCTGCCCCCCTGGGTCTTACACGATCAGGTAAGAGGACCTCCTCGTCCCCACTATAGTTATATAATGCATTTTGCTGACATGTTGCAGCCCTCCGCGAATCTTGCTGTCGTGGATAACCCCATTAAAATCTTCGCTGCCGATGTTGATGCGGTCTTCGCCCAGTCCCTGACCGCAGGACTCAGACCGCATGCGACCTTAGCTTTCAATTCGCCCCAGCCCCATCCGGCCTGGGCGGACGAAGCGTTCCGAGGGCGTTTGGCGTTCATCGTCACCACTGAGGATTGTGCGGTGCCAAGGGAGGCGCAATTCGGCATGATGGCCTCCACGCAGCAGGCGTGGATTGTCAGGGAAGTGGTGTCCAGTCATTGCGCGCCATTCCTGAATCGGATCAACGAGACGGTGGAACTTACTCGGGAGATCATTGGCCAATTCCTATAAAGGGAAACATACTTTCACTTGGGGTTAGGTTGCTATGGGCTTTTCGTGCAGGTCACCAGGCTCCGACACCAAATCCAACAACCATGCAAACTTTGTTGAATTGCCCGTCTATATATACCAAGAAATAACCGCTTCACGGTGGACATATTTCCATAGAAAGGGACATTAGAAATACCTTGAGTAGAAAATACTGTCTTCAGTTATCCCGAGTTACGACTACAGTACGAAGAGAGACATTTAATTCCAAACCGTCTGTACAATTTATTTCTTATCTTCGTGCACCTCTAGGTAATATTCATTTGCGACCGAGACTCATTTCTGAGATGCCTCTTCCATAGCCCTCAAAAAGCAAGCCTTATCAATAGGCCGCCCATTCTTCTGGCTTCCTTTCCACGCTCGTCGCTGGTTGACCTTCCAAGCAGAGTCACTCTTGTGTGCCTCCTTTTTCTTTTCATCACCGAGGTCTAGCTTCATAATCAACAGACGCAACGCCCAATTCTCTATACCACCAGCTTTCTGTTCGGTCTCCATAAGCAGGCGTAGCAGTTCGATGTGCAATTTTCTCAACACGGCCTTCGTTTGAGAGAATGCCCCCCGAGCAGTGATCTCCTCCAGTATGTACTGTTTCATCTCAGGTGACAGGGTTTCTCCCTTTTGGGATCCCTTAAACACGCTTGACAACGCTGTGTTGGAGAATCCTGGCGACTGCATTGATAAGATGATTGGGAAAGATAGCTTCCCTTCGTCGAGATCATCACAGAAGCCCTTGTTTTTTGTGTACTAAAGCAACATGTTAGTTAGGATTTGTGTTTAGAAACACAGTGTGGGGATTTGTTACATCGTCGCTTTGAAGGTTCTGGTAGTCATCTCGGATCTGGAAATGTCTTCCAAGCAACGTCGCAAACTGACTTATATCAAGGTCCCTAGGATATATTAGCCTGATCTTATTTTCTTGTGCGATGAGCGTTAAAATACCTATTCACCGTCGCCTCGGATCTCATCAGACGACTAATAAGACGGAATAAACCACCAGTCTCTGTGTAATGGTCAGTAAATTGGTGTATAAAGATGGATGCGCCAATACGTACTGCCGTCAACCATGCTGATATACTGCGCAGGGGTCGGCACATGCGTATGGTAGCTCCAGTGGAGATCGCGTCCCTGCCCAAGCTGTAGGTTACGCATTTCATCTAGCACTGTCAGTTCGAGAAATCTCAAGCAAATATGCCGGGATAATCTACCTGTGTAAACTAAAACCGCAGACGGGGAAAGCATCTGTACGAGATACAAGGCTTCGTTCATGAGATATGTCGCAGTATTGATGGTTTGGCCAACGCCAAATATCTGATGCGCCACTGGCCTTCCGCGTCTGAGGACACTTCCATCCTGGATGTCATCGAGTCTATTTCGAGGTCAGTAAGGAAAACAATTGCAGGTTGGAATGGGCCCGGTTACAATAATGATGAGTTGTGTAGGAAGTTAACTGCACCCTCTATGATCAGGAGGGACTTCACGGGCACCTTGTACCATGAGTTCAGAGCCGCTATCATTGTCTGTCTCACGTTCTTAGAAGGCAGAGAGTTGATGTAGGTGTAGGGATTTAACACGGGCTGTGGATTTCTAGTTAGCACTTAGGTCTCCTTGTCTCCAGCGACTCTTGCGGATAGAAACTTACCTCATCGATTGTGGGATACCCAGATGTGTACTTGGCCAGGACATCACTCTCTGCTGTGTTGTCTGAAATATTGTTAGTCTCGTTTGCCGGATTGAAACCAACTGAGATAGCGTGTTATACTCACTTGACTTAGGTTCTTGGAGTTCAATCTCTTTAGTACCATTAATCTCTTGTTTTGAGTCACGAAGGTGCTCTTCAGGCGTGAGAACTCGCACAGCCTCGCTGCCAAACTTCTCAAGGTGGTCTTTATACGGATTCCGTTCAACCTTGAAGTAACGAGGAACACACAGACTCCAAACCCAGTTTCCAGCCATTGAATGCTCGAGCAGTTTCAGCCAGCTGAGGATTGAATCTGATGGACTAGCCGTCGCCTTGTACTGTTCCTTCAAGTAACAAAATCGCTCTTCGTGGGCTCGGATCTCCGCTTGGACAACTGCCTTTGCTGCGCAGTGCGTCAGGCCTTGTGTAACTGCGACAATATGTACCGCATTGACTAATGGCACCTCGCCATTGCTTTTCACATGAGCGTCGTATTCCTTGTCCCAAGAGAACAAGTCATTTACCAGGCATAATTCCGCATATGCGACGTAGCTCATAGGATCAGCGATTTTTTCTTCCTCGGGGGTGAGTGTGATGCCTGATCCCCATCGGAAATTATAAAGTGTCCAGCTTGGAATAATCAGATTGAGTTCTCAACTTCGGAATGGGGTGACATACTCTGCTGCTGCATCAACAATTCTGAACTCCAGGTAGTCATCCAGACTGGGAAATTCAAGACTCCTCACGTCCTGTACCGAGGCAGTGAATGTTTGCCACGCTTTAAGGAAAAATTCGCCGAACACGGGATCCAAACGCAGGTACTCGGCCGCAATCTTGGCCTGGACCTCGGATTTGCGTTGTGCTTTAGCTGAAACCCTGTTCGATACAGAAGTCATACTGCTCTGATTAATAGCCTGGTGAAGCATTTTGTTTTCGAGCAACAACTAAATCGCGCGTCAGTTTCTTGATCCGCATACATAGAATGATTTATCATACAGCTTCTTGATCAGCGGCATTATCGGTTTCATCTAACTCGATGTTAGTTGCGGCATATAGAGTGATTTATTCCCACGTACCATCATGAAGGAATGCATATTCCACAGTGTAAGCGACAAGCGCAAGTCTTTCGGGTAGGCAGTTAGGCGCACACAGTGAGGTAAAATTACCCGCGTGTGCATTGAGATTGCCAAACTTCGACCCAACGGCGTCAATTCCATTGAGGTCTATGTGGCATTGTACTGAAACATGATCGGCAATTATCGTTTGTTTGTGAATATATGGGGTAAAGAGAGAGGAGTATGCCGGATTATTGGCGTAGATCTCGGGATCAATGCTCTCCGCATACACGTCGGCTATTGTTTCGCCCATGTTCAATGTTGCTTTGTGATTCGAGAAAATACCGAGCTGCACGATGCACATGCAACAGCCGAGGGGGCCCGGGTGGTATAAATAATCGAATTAGAAAAAGTAAACCACCCTTGCTAAGACAGGTGCGCTAGTTTAGCCCGGCACTATAAACGTCCTCTTCCGATGCCGGTTCATTCGTTTCTACCGTACGATATACGAAGTACGCGCAAGGGAGGCTACCACTTTGCACCGGACAAGTCCCACAATAATCAACGTGTCTAGCAGCCAATGACACCAATTGGCTCCGCCTTGACACATACAACATGAGTGAGACAAGAACCAACTATGATCTCCACTAGAAGTAAATCTAAAGCACGTTTTCATCCGAGGCTCCTATCTCGATAGAAACTGAGCAATTGACTCGCGCACAAATTCGAGTGACGATCATGTACCTTTTACGTCTACTCTTGCCTATTTGAGTGCGAATCTAACTTGTTACTATCAAGGACAGCACGCCATGGGGGTTATGCCAAGCGGGATATCCACAGCGAAAGGAGCATTGAAAATCATAATCTCGGTTGGGGGCCGTTACTTTTAGTGCACTTCGTGCAAACGGGTCGCACCAATAAGAAACAAGCACGTTAGTGCATCGTGGAGTCTTTTGCTCGTTATCTGGGCTATTTACAACCGGCAGGATCGGAGGGACCTTTGCGAAACGGCCGACGCCATGAGCCACGCCTTGGCCGGCGCTTGTACGCTCTAATTTGGCGAGTTACATGGCGGGAAATGTGGAGATGGTGGAGATGAGAGTCGGGAAGATTGAAAGATTCCCTTAGTAGCCCAGATGGAGTATGGAGCAGTAAAAAGTACATCTGCGTCTAGACAAGATCTTCCTCAGGGTTTCCTATCTGAGCTGTCGCTGCTTTTACGAGTTCCCGAGGTAGAGGAGATGTCAGCACGAGGGGTCAGTCACGTGGGAATGAGATGCTTAGTGATTTAGACTATACCAAGAAGGGATTAGCGTCTAGATATCGATTTACGGAGGACGGAGTACTCCGTACAAAGGTCATCATTCTGTTCGATATAGACAAGTCAAAAGGCCAGTTCATGATTCGATGAATTATCAATAGTAATCAAATCTTCGCCGAGCGGGAGACCGACGTGGATTCGCCCAAAAAGATCAATCGATCAATGGCAGACTCGTGCTGCCAAGAGGACTTCAAGGCATCTTTAGTACCTGCAAGTGCTTGTGAGCGCACCCACCTAGATGCTATCTGTGTCGCACGCTCATCGCCATCGGATGATGCATCGTAAAGGACCAAACATGAGGACACTATGGCAGCAATATGTTGCAGGATCTCCCTGTCGCGCCACAGGAGTTCGTCCCTGTTAGTACTCTGTGTAATTTCGAGCAGAGCGTTTAGTCTTCCTTCCACAGTAACGCATTCCTCGGCGAACCCCGATTGGCAGCCCTTCAAAATATCCTTTGTCCATTCAACCAAAACTGAGCCTGCCGACTTCTTACCCTGCAAGCGTTTGTCGGTAAGAACTCGAATAACATCCTCCGCCATAACACTGACTGTGCCCTCCCAGATGGCATTGACAGTGGTATCTCGGAAAATCTTGGCGATGTTCAGAATACCGCCATCTTCATTATTTTCGCAGTACCCAACCCCGCCCAGGCATTCCATGCAGGCCCGAAGTCCATGAACCGCGTTCACACTAACAGTGGCCTTCAATGCGGGTGTTATCAGACGCAGGAGAGTGGCAGCCTTGACAGGATCCTGCGGGATAAGTCCAGCAGCTTTGGTACTGCTGACCATGGAGTCCCAATTCTGCTCCATGGTACCCTGCAGTGCGACCCCGAAGAATGCCAAATGCATTGCCGCAGAGTAATTGACTGTCTCGTCCGCCATCCACCGCACGTGCTGCACATTATCCTGCAAAAGCGCTCCACGCGTCTTGCGGACACGAGTGTACGCCCGGCAAATGGATAGTCCGCGGCCCCAACCAGCTGCTGATACACCTGCGCAGTAGAGTCGGGTGATGTTAAGAACGGTCGAGATGGCATTGACTCCCCTACCTTCCTCTCCCACCAGCCAACCACGGACCCCCTTCAATTCCAACTCCGCTGTGGGTAGGGACTTGGTGCCCAGCTTGCTCTTCAAACGCTGGATACGAATGCCGTTCAGCTCGCTCGCGTCACTGTTCTTTCCGGAGCGGCGCCGCATGGGTGCAAGGAAGAGGCTGAGACCCTTCTCGGTCTGCGCAAGCAGCATGGCCATGTCGGAGTCAGTGGCGCTGCTGAACCACTTGAATCCGTCGATGCGCCACGGGCCCAACTGCAACCCATGAGCATCCACATCTCGTCCCTGTTCGGCATCTCGTGAGATCTCTTCTGCCGTCAACCGCCACGCCAGCGTCTCCGTTTCCCGAACATCACTGCCGCCCGTTCTCTCCGTCATCCATTGTCCTGTTGTCCAGGCCTCACCGGGAATATCTGATACAAGACGTCTGTATGCTTCTTGCAAGACCGCGCGGCGGCCGGGCTGATCACCGTCCACGTCGTCCAGCCGTGCCGCCAACAATTTAGCCGCTCCGTCCGTCATCGAGCCAGGACACCCCGTCATCGCAGCACTGGGTGACCAGACATGGTTCATTGCGAACTGTTGCACGCGTCGATTCCATTGTTCATTGCTCTTCTTGTAGGCGACTGCAACCAAGCCCTCCTCTTGTGCGATGGCTGTCAGCTTTCTCCACCCTTCTCCGGTGATTAACGGGTCGACACGATTCTGGATGCCGAAGGTACTAAGTGGTCGGATGATGGGCTGATTCACCTCGGCATCGGTGGCCAAGTTCAGGATAGCCGGATCCAGTGCACGACGCGATAGGTTGTGGACTGAGACGCCAACAGGGGATTCCCGCGGCAGGTAGAGATTGAGAATTCTCGCAAGGGCTATATCATCCGAAGCGGCCAGGGAGCTTGAGTTTGCTGACCCATCGTTGACGAAGGTATATGCTGGAGGAACCGTGGGGATGGACTGAAAGAAGCCATCCGTAGACGATGAAGGTTTTCTGCCGGTCGAGTGTACCATCATGCTTGTTCAATTTGTATTTGCGGGGAAATAAAGTTGGGGTATCGGTTTACGGCTTGGGTGCACGCTATATAAGCACCGGATAGCGTCCATCAGTACCGAGGTTCCCCATGTGGGACTCGTTTTTGATATCCTAGTTCCACCGGATATCTGACTTCCACCGGATGTACCTTGAATCCTATTGGTGAGCGAGGAGCTCTGTCCCCACAACTTGAGTATACCATATCTATTCCACCGGATATAACCCAGCTGGCAATTCCAGAGTCAGTTCCACGTAGAACATAAAGTAAATCATTGTCTTCATATGCATGTGCAAGATATTTACTTCCAATTCCTCAATTCGCAACCATGTCTTCTTGCACTATCTACAACCCTGTGAAGGACTATACTATACCCAATACAGACCTACTGTCCCTCGTCTTTGGTGAGAATTCTACATTAATCGAGACATACAGTCTCTAATTATGAATAGACCACCCCGACGTACTAGCAAAAGATGATACCATCCTCCATGTGGAAGGTGCAGACAGCAGCAACAGTATCACCAAGTCACAATGCCGCGAGTACACCATGCGAATCGCCCACATTCTGCGCGAGAAGTTTGCGATTGGCGCCCAAGGTCCAGGGATCGATACCGTTTGTTGCATCTCGACCGGACAAGTTCTTCTCCCCTCGCTTTTCTACGGCGTGATTGCCGCGGGCGGGGTGTACAGTGCGGCTAGCTCGAGCTTCACGGCCGGAGAGCTGGCACGACAGGTGAAACACGGAGAATCTCGACTCATTGTTACTAGCAAGGACTGCATCAAAGTTTCCTTCAAAGCTGCCGCTGAATGTGGAATCCCACTGGATAGGGTGTTGGTTCTAGATAGTTCACGTGGACAGAGAAGTCTTCGAGATGGACACGGGAAGGAACTGCTCCATGAGTCCACCGGACAGCTGGCTTGGGAGGTGATTTCTGATCAACAGATCCTGCATGATAGGGCCGCCTGTCTGATTTACAGCAGCGGAACAACTGGCGAGCCTAAGGGTTAGTTGCGTCGCTCCTTTTGTGGTTCATAACTAATCAAGACCCAGGCGTTGAAATTACACATGAGAATCTGGTGTCCGCTGCCGTCGTGAACCTCTACGCCTACCGCGATTACATATCCAGACAAAAAGCTCAAACCCCAGACTTCACACCAGAATACCGGACAGTCGCACACCTCCCGGCAGCGCACATCGCCGGCTGCCAGGGCTATTTCCTGCAACCGGTGCTATGCGGCGGAACAGTGTACTGGATGTCCAAGTTTGAGCCGAAAAGCTTTCTCTGGAACTGTGCGACATATCGTCCCACGTTCCTCTTTACCGTCCCACCAATCTACCAGTTACTGGTACAAAGCCCATTGGTGAATGATCAATTTAAGCATATGATCCATGCGGTATCTGGTGCGGCGCCCATGGGACCGGATTTGGTCGTGCGAGCAACCAAGACACTGGGATGTCCCGTTTCACAAACTTGGGGTCTTAGTGAGACAACTGGTAGTGTCACCATCTCTCCCTGGGACGAATTCGAGTCTGATGGAAGTCTCTCGCCTCTGCTTCCGAATATTCGGCTGCGCATCGTTGACGAGGCCGAGAATGATGTCGAAGACGGACAGGAGGGAGAGTTCATCGTCCAAGGTCCAATGGTTACAAAGGGGTATTGGAAAAACGAAGAAGCCACGCGAGCGAGCTTCACAGCCGATGGAGCATGGTTCAAGACCGGCGACTTGGGATTGCGACGAAATGGGAGGATCTTCATCATCGACCGGAAGAAGGTGAGCGACTATACCTCAAGCATTGAAGTAATTTCTGACAGTTTCGGTTGCACTTCAGGAGATGATCAAGTATAAGGGTCTTCAAGTCGCACCAGCAGAGTTGGAAGGTCTTTTGCTATCGCATTCATTAATTCAGGATGTCGCTGTCATTGGAGTTCCGGATGTCAACATGGCGGGAAATGAGCTTCCCCGTGCGTATGTGGTGGCTAATCAGAGCAAAATCACGGAAGATGCCATCAAAAGCTTCATTAAAGATAATCTTGCCTCGCATAAGCAATTGAGGGGTGGTGTTATCTTCGTACCTGAGATTCCCAAGAGCCCGACTGGCAAAATCCTTCGAAAGGAGCTGCGAGCTGCTGCGATGGGAGCCAAGGCGAAGCTATGAAGCGGAGCCGAGGTTGTATATCACGTGACCTCAAATCAATAGACAATTCCTGTCTACTTTCAGACAACCGTCAGTAAATATTGTACTCAATAGCAAATAGAGTTGAATATAACACCGTCAATCATACATACCTTTTACCAGTACGAGGAGTAGATCCTTGGCATCCTATGACATAAACATTTGACTTCCGAGCTCCACCGGATGTCAGATCCCTCCCAATATCCAACCCTTGTATTCCGCTGTTATGGCGCCCTCCAGGGTCCGATCTGCCTGTGCAAGATGCCGACGGCAAAAACTCAAGGTCTTCCTTTCTTGTCATACATCACGGATTCTACTTACTCTTTACAGTGTGATGATACCCGACCCTGCCAGCTGTGCATTCGCTCCGATGCAGAATGTACGGATGTTATAAACAAGCGACGAAGGTGAGTAGGACGCACCATAGCATAATATATATTCTAATAATTATAGAAAAAATACCAGAGCTCAGTCACAAAGCAGAAAGCCGCCTGAGAATCGTCCACTGCTCACGGAAACGGCCCCTTCGCACGATCCCAGCCCCGGTCTACAGACGCATGTTGGGCCCGGTGGCAATCATGCTACAGATCTGGTCACCAGCCAGCGAGAGCGAGCCCACTCAACCTTTCATCATGCCCAGGAGGTAAGATTATGTACTGTCAAGCTTTTCTTCTGCTGCTCTAACCCCATCAGCTTTTTCGCAATCATATGACCACCTTGCGGGACTCTGATGCCATTCCTGACGGGGCCCCCGCAAACAAGCTGCCTCAAGTTCAAGGATCGAGAATACCAATTTTCGACATAATTGGGATGCAGCTCCCGTCGACACCCGTTACTCTGGCATTATTAGACGCATATCTCCAAGCGAATCACTGGTACCTTTCCATGTTTCATGAGCCCAGCTTTCGCGCACGTCTGGTCACCATCCTTCGGACTGAGGGTATTCTCCCCTGTGAGAAGTCATTTTTATTGTTATTGCTAGCTGTCTTAATTCTTGGAGCCCGGTTTTCTAATCACGATACCCTACATTCCCTGGACTCACAGTTTAATCTTCAGCAGTGCAAGGCAACGTGGATCAAGGCTGTGGAGGATCATATATTCTGGATTCTAAAAGAAGCCACGCTAGAATCAATCGCCTGTGCCGTTCTCATGTCCATTGAGTACCTTTTAGAACGCAAGACGCAGCTCTCCTTTACCATGTCAGGACTGGGATCGCGAGCGGCGCAGGCGATGAGCCTTCATGACGAGGCCACGTGGGAACCACTAGATTTCATTGAAATACAGGTGCGCCGACGAGTTTGGTGGTCCATCTACATGGTCGATGTGTGAGTTGAGCAACTATTTGTACACATACGAAGCAACCTAACACGTTCCAGATATATCGCACAAGCGTACGGGAAACCATCAGTCCTCCCAACCGTACAGTTCAACGTTTGCGAGCCAAAAGATCTAGATGATACGATGGCCACCTGCCCGGGGATCGGATCATACGAGGTACGAGAAGACGGCACGTTCAAGCCTGTGACGATATTCTCGTACAACCGCTACAAAGCACAGCTGTACTCGATTGCCGATCCAACGGCGCATAGTATACGTTTACCTCATATCAAGCGCACCTATGCCCGTCTCCTGGATTGGGAAAAGACCGTCCCACGAGAGCTCAAGCTTGGCAGCTTTTCGGAGGATCAGAGCATGATCGATGACCCTGCTCGGCGTGTTTTTTCCCTGCAGGCACTAACGCTACAGGTGTCTTATGACTACAAACACCTGATATTGTTTCGCCCTTTCCTTCTCAGTAGGAAATACCTCAGTGTCCGATTACACGATGGCCCGATCGAATCGCAAGATAGATCCGATACCACGATCCGTGACCAATTATTCACTTCTGCCTTGCGCATGTCGAGCATCTGTCGGTGGCAAAATATTTTATCTATTCTTGGGAACACCACCTCTGCCGTTCAACTCTGTTTCCAGTGCTTCACAGCGGGTGTGGTACTGGCGATGCTGGCCTTATCTGAACTGTCCTCCCCACGACTGTCTGAATGCAAGCAAGGACTGGCCCGTCTCATTAAATCTCTGGAAGTGGCAGGTTCGGGCAGTCCTTTATCCCGACAAAGTGTCGATATCCTGATGGAAGCCATGCATCTTATCTCGGCCGAGGAAGTCAAGGAGCTAGTCTCCAGGGCGGGCAAACCAGCGGAAGATCTACGCGATGTTGTATCAGACTCAGTCACATGGTCGGCGGACAGCTGCGGGGCGAGTGATGCGCAGCATGCAATGCAGCCAGATGCAGTGCATGGGCCAGGCATATGGGCGGAGTTGGACTTGACGCCGGATGAAAGCGAGCCGGAAATACTCAACTCCATCTCTCTATACCAATCGCTTGCGTCTTTGTTCTAGCCAATACCTGTCATATAACGGTAATAGCATGGAATGCAGGCCTGTGTACAACACTCATCACGGACAGCGGACTTCAACGATCTCTACATTTTTAGTGCGGTGGGTCCTACCGCGAGGCTACATCTGGGCATTTGCATATTGATGTGTACCTTGTTAATTTATGATATCTACATAACGGGCAACGTTCAACTGTTTCCGAGGTTGAAAGGCCTACCAATTCCAAGACGATCTAGCCCTGGACCCGTGTGTGATTACGTCAGCCGGTGCGTGCTCAGTTCTACCCGCTGACAAAAAGCGGCAAGAGATGAGCCTAAAATGGAAAACGGAAGGTTTTCTTAGGAGGGCCCAAAACATGCACAACCTGCCTTAGTGTATGCATCTCGACGAGTTTGTATAGAACAAAACTTGTCGAATTATTATCGTCGGCCCGATGCCAATCCGATACGATTGTGTAGTATCCCATTGGTCTACGTGGTCACCCTCGATACTAACTAAACATGCCCAGGAGCCTCACAAGCATTTTCCGAATCTGAATTGAAGCTCCTACAAGAGTTGTACGCTGCGATATGCAATGTTCCGGCTGTTTCAGAGATATATTAATATTTTTCACATGGAATCCTCACGGCAGACCCCTGTCACCACGGATACCCACATCGCGGTCGCGCAAGCCGTTCGAATCCTTGCACAAAAGTAGCGCCGGGGCACATTGACTTGGGATCCGAACAAAATTACAATTCTGTGGCTAAACTTCCAGTGGGGATTCGGAAGTATGCCACGTAGCAATCGTTAGCTCTTCTACGGAGTGCTCCGTACTCGGCATCCAATCCCAGCTAGAGCAATTGGTCAACATTCTCAATTCGGATTTATACAATCATAATCCCTTGTGGTAGGTGAATTGTCTCTCAAACTTTAGCCGCTCAATTTTCAGCATCGATCACATCATCGCCATGCTATTACTGTGGTTTGGCTTCTTTTCCTTCATTTTTGGGGTGGTGATCTATCGACTATATTTCCATCCTCTCAGCAAGTTCCCGGGGCCGAAACTAGCTGCCCTAACAAGTCTTTATGAATTTTATTACAATGTGGTCCTGGGTGGCCGGTATTTGTGGGAGATAGAGAGAATGCATGAGAAATATGGTAAGAACATTATTCGAGACACTGGATCATATGTCAATACTAAACATTTTCGAGGTCCTATTGTGCGCATTACTCCCCACGAGCTTCATGTGGCAGATCCAAACTTCTATACGGAAATCTATGCAGGCCCTACCAGGAGGCGGGACAAAGACCCAAGACTTGTGCGACTAGCAGGCCAACCAACTTCCATGTTCGCGACTGTTGATCATGGCCTGCACAGTTCGCGTCGAGCTATCCTGAACAGCTATTTCTCCAAAAAGTCAATCGCAGGCTTAGAAGACATGATCCAGGGCAAGGTGCAAAAGCTTGTCAAGCGGCTGAGCATGGCCTGTGATCAAGGCACAGTTGTAAAGCTGGATGCTGCGTCTTCGGCTCTGACTGCGGATATTATCTCGGAGTACGCGCATGGTGTGAGTCTTGACTACTTGGACGATGTCAATTTCAATAATGAAGTTGCGGACTCCATATTAAGTCTTGCGTCTGTAGTTCATGTGTTGAAGTTCTTCCCTTTCCTTTTGGATCTTTCAAAGTTCATCCCTGATAAGGTGCTTGAGAAGCTTTGGTTCCATGCAGCCAACATTTTGCGACTACAGAAACTGGTTCGTGCTCAAGCCGACGTCGCACTCCAAAATGGAGGTAAAGTGGATGGTCAAGCAACAATGTTCGGTGCTCTCTGTGACCCATCCTTGCCTGTGCAGGAAAGAACATTGGATCGGTTGCAGGACGAAGGCTTTTCGTTGATTGGTGGAGGCACGGAGACTACAACAGGAACATTGAAGATTGTCATGTTCCACTTGCTCAATGAGAAGGCATTACTTCTCAAGCTCCGCGAGGAGCTCGAGCAATACCCATCTAGCACATGGGCCGACCTTGAAAAACTGCCCTACATGGTGAGCAATGCAATATGGTATGCCAAGGCGAGACTAATCAATGAAATTTGTTCAGAGAGGAACGATAAATGAGGGACTTCGGCTCTCCGGCGTCATAACTCGCCTTCCCCGGCGTGCACCCGATGAAGCCTTGGTATACAAGCAATGGACAATTCCACCAAACGTAAGCTCATATATTCTCCGAGATGAACAACACTAACGCGCCTCAAAGTCCCTGATGAGCACATCGTCTCATTTTGTTCACACAAATTCGGACCTGTTCCCTAATCCGCTTGCCTTTGACCCTGAGCGCTGGATCCGGGCTGAAGCGGCCGGCCAACGCCTGGAGCATATGATTGTCACCTTCAGCAAGGGCTCTAGGCAATGCATGGGTAACCAGTAAGATAAACTCACTTCCTCCTGGATTCTCAAACTTACCAGTGATCTAGTTTGGCTTTGGCAGAGTTGTACCTGGTCATTTCCACGCTGGTGCGGAGATTCGATATGGATCTATATGGGGTGACGGCAGATAACATCGTCACGCATCGGGAGTATGGCTTTGGCGTTCCAAAAGAAAGAGGTGAAGGATTAAGAGTTAGTATTACACGGGTTCGTGACCCGTAGTTTGTATCGTTTGACATATACTCTTTCGTATATATATCGAGAGTGGGCTTATACGCGATCATGTTAACACTGGGCATCGGCTCAAAAAATGATATTTTATACAAATTTCACGACCCTGCACAAAAGAGAAACCAAAGCAACAACCAAGCTATAATCGCACATGGTCAGCACATAAATCTCAAAGTAACCGGACACATCCACTAAGCCACATTCTACTCATTTTTTATCAATTCTAGGACCATCTTCAGACTATTTATACATTGATTGCATTCGCTTAAAGCAAACACACTCACACTCGAACCCACGAGGCTAGCATCAATATTCACTACCATACCACTAATCTATCAAACCGCAGGCATGGCAGGACACAGGGCGTCTGACGAGTTCCGCGAGGAACATGCTAATTTCTGGACCCTCATGCAGCAAATTATTCATGGCCTTAGAAACAACTACCCATCAAACCAGGACAAAGTCATTGGCTGGATGGGCCAACTCAATCTCCAACTCTCGACCCTTCGACGAGTCGGAGAGATGATGGGGTTGAGTTATCCACCTAGCGACGTCGTCCTCGATGCTCCACCTCAGTACTTCACTGCCCGCGCTCAGCGCCATCAAAATTACTTCGGTACCAACTTTGGGTACTCCTGCTGGTATACCCAAGGCCAGCTAGGCTACGCCATTGCAGACCTTCTCCACCAGCGAGATCACACCCGTGTAGCCGACCAGTTGGAGCAGTTGCTGGCGAGTTGGCAATTGACCGAGATGAGAGCATTTCCTCGCCATCTCACTACTCACAATCATGTCGAGCACCCGGCCGATATCGTGCATATTGATGGTCCACCATACTATACACCAGGCGCTGGGCGCAGCAAGACAGAGACTGGGCCAGTCCGTGTCCATATTACTATGCCTGCTCCAACCGATACTATTTACGGCGTGGCACAGCAGACTCGCCATCGCCCTGCACCATACCTTGAACGAGGTGCTCGCCCGAGACATCGTGGGAATGCTAGGCTAATCCCGCCGATGCCTAAGATGGACCTCCAACTCCCGAATATCATGCATAATAGCGATATTCGCCATGCTCCACTGCCGACTCTTCCTGCTGTTCGTTCCTTTTTCACTCCATACAGCATTCCCGGACATGCTCTGTTCGGTATACCAAATATGTCTGTGCCACCCCTACGTGGTATGCAGTACCCGTCTATTGTGCCAGCCCCGGATACTGGTGATTCATTGTCTGTTTTGAATGCCCATGTCGGGGAGACTTTGAATAAACACCTGTTCTGTCGGGATGGCGTTCGCTGTTGAGATAGTGGGCAATCTAGCTCGTTTGAGCTTTTTAATTGGACCCTGGGTCACCACAATGCATGCTTTGGTATTGACTACCACTGAGTTTAAGAACTCCGGTTGACTTGTGGTTATTGCTAACGCTGATTTTGATTGGTAGGTTCTTATACTCCCTTGTGCTTTGATCGACTATGGATTGCGCCCTCTCTTTTGGAAAAAAATAAAATGATAATGGCCTGTATGGAATCAGAACGCTTTATACACACAAGAAATTGATGCCTGGAAGAGCTAGTCGCCATAGTCCTCCGGGGATGTTCCTGAATAAATTTCGGGTTATGTACTTCCAAAGTTAGGAGCCTTGAGCGCAATAGAATTTATAGCAGGTATTCACTAAATATGGATCTTAGTCGGTTAAATTAAATAACTAGAGATAGCTTTGCAACTTCTACCAATACGAGCATATTTTCGGTGTGAAGTACAAGATCGATGAGCAATAAACAGGGGTTATTAGGCTGTTCAGCGAATACGGCTTTATTCCTGCTCGTATTCACATACTCCGTATATCTGTGTAGTATCGATCTAAATAGTAAGTGACTTCCTTGGTATAAAGACAAGGAACCTTGTGCGCCGTTTCGGTTATGGTTAGATCGGTGGATTCCTCAACCGGGATCTGAATGGCTTGTATATTCTTATTCAGACAATTTGTGAATCTCTCAATAACAACCTTGGTAGTATACTTGTCTAGTCAAAAGTAAACAGTTGGTTAATATATGTTTGTAAAGTGGTATGTTGGCCAGAAGGATTGCACCTCCTATACGAGGTACATGTATATAACCTTGCAATATACTATACAACATACTATACATGGCACCACATCAGTCCATCGCCTTCCATCTTGCCACTTTCCAAATGTGTTGAACCTCAACAAGCCAGCCAATCAGGGGCCAGGATCAGTCAGGCCATTATCATTTCTTGGCGGCCGATCTCCGCGGATATTATTTGGAGGCCAGCTTGTCCACTTCAGTCAGCAGACACTGACATTCTTGATTCTTCTATTCTTTTCTAATATTATTGAGATTCTTTTTTCTCTTTTCAAGCTATCACTGCGTAGACTTCACGGCTTACCTCCAACGACAGACCCTCGCGTTGATTCTCTGGCCTTTGCGCCACCTTGCATATACAACAACCGGACGACTACGTGCTTGATCATACACCACAGTCGGAGACCAAGATGCGGTCTGCAGCGAGGCTGCTCTATGCAGCAGTGTTTGCGCTTGCTAGCTTGAGCCATGCCGCCGTTCATAATCCTGCATTGGACCCAACTAAGTGTGCTGTAAGTCTTATCAGGACCGAGGATACCAACACAGATGACTGACAGTACCTAGATCGAACCTTCGGCCATGGTATCCGATGCGTGTGTCACATACGGCGAGATCAACGGCATGAATGACCTGATTTTCACGACGCTCAACTCCCTCACACAAGAAACGGACTTTTTCTCCTACTATCGCCTCAACCTGTTCAATAGACAATGTCCCTTCTGGAACGACGCCAATAGCATGTGTGGCAACATTGCCTGTGCCGTGAACACTATCGACTCAGAGGAGGATATTCCGCTGACGTGGCGCGCGGAAGAACTCAGCAAACTAGAGGGCCCGAAGGCGAACCACCCACCTCGCAATATTCAAGCCGAGCGGCCGAAAGAACGCCCGCTACAGGGAGAGCTGGGTGAAGATGTCGGCGAGAGCTGTGTGGTGGAATATGATGACGAATGTGAGGAACGAGACTACTGTGTCCCCGAGGACGAGGGTTCCGCCGGGAAAGGAGACTATGTGAGCTTGGTGGATAATCCGGAGCGGTTCACGGGATACTCTGGAGAAGGTGCAAACCAAGTGTGGGATGCCATCTACCGCGAAAACTGCTTCTTGAAGCCCGTGGCTGAGGAGCTGGAGGAGCAGTCGGTCAACGTTCCAATAGGCGGCCTCCAGGCAGCCTCTGACTTCCGCGACGTTCTCCAAAAGGAATCGCAGCGGGTAGAAAGCCTGTCGCTTGATAACGAGTGCTTGGAGAAGCGAGTCTTCCACCGGCTGCTGAGCGGCATGCACGCTTCTATCTCGACCCATCTGTGCTGGGACTACCTCAACCAAACCACCGGCCTGTGGCACCCCAACGTGCAATGCTTCAAGGATCGACTCCTTGACCACCCGGAGCGCATCTCAAACATGTACTTCAACTACGCACTAGTCTCGCGCGCCGTGGCCAAACTCCGTAAGCACCTGGACGGGTACACATACTGCGCCAGCGACCCAGTGCAAGACCGTGAGACCAAAAAGCGCGTCAACAAGCTAACAGCGACCTTGACGGAGCTTCCTCAAATCTTCGACGAGAAGATCATGTTCCAGGACGCCAACGCCATCGGCCTGAAAGAAGACTTCCGCAACCGCTTCCGCAACGTCAGTCGCCTTATGGACTGCGTCGGCTGCGACAAGTGCCGCCTCTGGGGCAAGCTCCAGGTAAACGGGTACGGAACCGCGCTCAAGGTGTTGTTCGAGTACGACGAAACCAAGAACGGCGAGAACCCGCCCCTGCGCCGCACCGAGCTGGTCGCTCTCATCAACACACTCGGCCGCATCTCGCACAGTATCGCTGCTTCGCGCAGTATGCAGCGCGCTCTGCTGACCGGCACCACCCACATGTTCCCCGTCCACGGCGCCGTACCCTCCTCTCACCACGCCAACGCCCTCGGCGACAACAGACGCGTGTTCAGCGACGGCAATAACAACTTCTATTTCGAAGGTGAAGATAACGAAGATGATTATGTCTACGGCCGAGGCGCCGCGCCAGAACGGTACCCCTGGGAGCGCAAACCGCCTGGCCCAGACGATGGCTGGGTCGAGGATTTCATGTCCGAGTGGAATATGATCTGGGGTACGGTTGGGTATATCTGGCAGTCTTGGTTGGACATCCCATTTACAATGTAAGTTGCTCTTGATCTGGTTATTGGATAGACTGACTGACTCTTGCAGTTACCAAATCGGCACGTCGGAGTTCATCCGACTGTACAATTATTGGCTCGGATTGCCGGTGCCTCCTCGCATGTGGAAGCTGAAGACGCCGCAGCCGCGTGCACATACTCAACCTGCTGCCTATGCTAATCGTGACGAGTTATGAGTTCTGTATTTCATCTTTGCATTGGCATTTGTACATATGGCTCTGTGCTATGGCGTTGATAGACTTTGTCTGAATGGTTTTGTTTCAGTACTTGAATATATACTCCTTAATGTTCAGGTTATTTTGCCTCGCTTCGCTCAACAAACTATTGGAGTTATATGTTCAGTGTAGTTTTGGGTGTTACAAAGTACATATTGAAGCTAAAATATAGAGACGGATGTGAATAAGTCTGCTAGTGTCTAGATATGTATAAGTATGACTAGACGACTTATATCTACTTCAATCCTTCGCTCATCTCCATCTCAAACTTCGGTCGCCCCCAGGTACATGCATTTGCCACCGAAAAGATTTCTTCCGTACAGGCGGAAGAGCGAACCGGGCAGGGGACAGGCTGAGCAAACAGGATGGACAAGAGAAGTCTGCTAGTTAATTAGACATCGCTGCTTATTACAGAGCCAGGCATTAGAGGATCGTCCTTGTGAAAATTATGAAGAAGATCTACCTAGGCGTTGTCTAGTTGTAGGTAATACCCCGTGTTCTCGGCAAACCCCGACCTCGGCATCTCCACCACATGCGTCTTTTCTTCCATCTTCTCTCATCGCTCACCCCCCAGCCTCGCGGCGAATCCATCTGAACAGACGTATATCGTATCTCGATGCTATTCCGCTAATATCCAACTCCATGGCGACGCCTTCGCCACCAAAACCGTGGGAGCGAGCCGGTGCAGCTGGTAAGTGTCTTCTCGATTGCCGATATCCTAGCGCCACAGAGTCAGCGCAATCCACAGTGTCCACAACTAACTTCCTTCCTCAGGAAACGCACTATCAACAGCACCTATCGCCGGTAGCCCTGCTGCCTCGACCGCGATGACTTCTACAGCCAACCCCGCATCGTCCACCGCCCCCGAACTTCCCTCCCGTCCGAGCGCTCTCAACTCCGTAGTTAACAACTCGCCATATGGAGCCTCACGCCTTGGAACAGGCGCGTACGGATCCAGCTACGGAGGCATGGGCGGGATGGGTGGCATGGCTTCACCTTACTCCCGCTTCGGCTCTATGGGCACTATGGGCTCCATGTACGGCGGTGGCGGCTACGGAGGCTACGGAGGTGGCATGTACGGGGGCATGGGCGGTATGGGGGGAATGGGAGGGATGGGAGGGATGTACGGTGGCATGCCGGGACAAGATCCTAATGATCCGAACAGCCTGACGAACTCGTTCGGGCAGAGCACACAGGCCACTTTCGTCATGATTGAGAGTATTGTTGGTGCGTTTGGTGGCTTTGCCCAGATGCTCGAGAGCACGTACATGGCTACGCACAGTTCATTCTTTGGTTAGTTCCCTGGAAGAAATACATGATACATGGACACTGCTGACTTTTTTAGCAATGGTCTCGGTCGCGGAACAATTTGGAAACCTGCGAAACACACTCGGCTCGGCCCTGGGCATTTTCACCCTCATTCGGTGGTTCCGCACATTGATCGCTAAGCTCACCGGGCGTCCTCCGCCAGCTGATGCGACTTCCTTGACCCCGGCTGCTTTTGCGGCTTTCCTCGGCGGTCACGCCGCTGCTACACTCCCGGATGGCTCACCGGTTCCCGCCAAGCCATCCAAGAAGCCATTCTTCATGTTTTTGATTGCCCTCTTTGGCCTCCCTTACCTCATGGGCAAGCTCATCAAGACCATGGCCCGATCCCAGGAGGAAGAGGCGAAACGTCGCCAGCTCGTGGGTGTTGGGGCCGAGGGCCCAGCATCGCTCGACCCGGCCAAGCTGGACTTCTGCCGTCTCCTCTACGACTACACCCCCGAGACCCAGGAGAGCAACGGCATTGACCTGGCCGTGAAGAAGGGTGACATTGTTGCTGTTCTCAGCAAGTCGGATCCTATGGGCAATGCCTCCGAGTGGTGGCGCTGCCGTGCTCGCGACGGCCGCGTCGGATATCTCCCCGGCCCGTACCTGGAGACTATCCAGCGCCGACCTACTCAGCAGGCTATCACAACAGGCAGCGAGCCTGCTACTCCCACTACTACGATGAGGGGCGACCCCGCAGGCCGCACACAGAGCCTGTCGTCACTGAGCAAGCCCGAGCTCAACACCAAGATGGGCGATATCACGCCTGAGAGCTTCCAGAAGAGCACGTTCTACTCATGAGCTATGCTAGACTTGCTTGGCTTTCTCCTTGGTCCTTGTCTTTGAAATAGACAAGTTGGAACAGTATATGATTTTTTATAGTGACGTGAACCGGCCAAAAACTCCCCTTTGAGCTTTGCTCATCTTTATATATCCCCTCGCGTGCCTTGATCTTCTCGATCTCTTATGACCAGCTGTGCAGGTAGCACCTTGCTCTGCCTGGCTCAGTATTCTCCCCAGCGCTTCCCCTCTTTGTCCATTTGCTTCCTCTCCTTCTGTCGGCTTGAATTCGTTTAGCGATCTCTCATTGGCTTTGTATTTAGTACTTATTAGTGCATGCACACACATCCACGCAACCTCTCCCACTAGTTCTAGTTCGAAACAAAAGCCCCTCTTCCTAACAAAAGTACCTATCCTTTCCCATCCAACATCCCATAATCCTCCTCGTGGACTATCGTCTGGCCCACAGTGGGCCATGCCATTCCCGTCCCGTCCCGGCACATATCCGTATCCGTCCCCACCGACATTTGACATTTGACATTGACATTTGACAGTCGATACATCGAATATCATTCTTGACTACTCAATATGTATACTGCCGTTGCAATAGATACATCGTATATCATTGTCGACTACCCAATATGTACATATGTCCAAGGTACAACGTACAATGTATGTAGTATGTACTTCTGGAGTAAGGAAGGTAAGGGGCTGAAAGTCGTGTCCCTTTACCCTGCGCTGATTGTGGGACATTTGTACGGAGTACTTTGTCTAAATAGTGGGTTTTACCACCCACATACCTGCCTTGGAGAAATATTGATGTGCCGTGTCGTCATTATGGTACTTTCTTTCGTAGTTGATCTACGGAGTAAAACGAGGTTAAACGCTTAGATGGGTCTCGTTCATCAAGTTTCGTTTCATTGCGCTATACTTTCTACGATTCCTTCTGTCCGGTTGTGTCACGTCGCGAAGTATGTACGTTTACGTGGATGTGTATATGATCGCCGGTGATCTGCGTGTCAGGGCTATGTACTTAGCCACTATGTATAATCGAATAGAAGTGTAGGATGAGTCAAACGTAGTGTAGTGTCGATCGATATGTTATGCATGGGAATCCCAGAAAATATATGGGGCGTGGAGTACGGAGTACACAGATGACAGTGTCCGGATGGAGCGAGTATGATGGAGCGAATGTGCCGGGGTTGGTCGGGGTAATAGGCACAGGGCGGGGTTGAGTCGTAAAATGAAAATGAAAATGAAATGCCGAGCAGATTCAGATTCGGGTTGCAGTATCTTCCAGGGTTGTGTCTGAGAAAAGAAATATCATGTCGGGTGAGACATGATGAGACTGACTGGGACAGGGACAGGGACTGAGCCGGGGTGTTCAGTGTCAGTTGATAAGAACAGGGACAATATCGGTCGAGCGGATGGAGTATCGTTGTGGAGCTGATGCCCCTTTCGTGCTACCCATACTTGAGAAGCAGGACAGATATGCGAGATATGTTGGATACAGAAAATCAGATGCCATGCATAGAATAGATCATCAATCTAGAACGCGAATACCCATATCCATATCCATAATAAGAACGCCCGTGCTATGAGTCTTCCTCCGTTGGCTAAGTTTGGAAGGGAGATGGGGGTCGGGACGGAGCATGGGAACCATATACATCGAGAAAGGCCAAAGAGACAAGAAAACGGGCTCACACGCTGATGGGAATGGGGAAATCAAGAAAAAAGAAAACAAGATGGAGATAATGAGGCAAAGAGAAATGAAAAGAAATGAAAAGATCTCAATCAACCAAAACCGAACCACAACAAAATTAACTAATCACATCCCCAATCCCTCATGGTGAGGAGGCTCGTGGTTAGGGTCATGATCCCTAGCCCACTTCGACATCGACTGCGTAAGCGTAAAGTCCAAATCCTGCAACCGCGTCTGGAACGACTCGACCGTATTCCAGTCAGGCGGATGGGTATCAGCTTCACCAGGCGCATCCTCGAGATCCCGAGGCGCAGGACCAGGACGAGCATGCGGGTGCGAGGTGTGCGTGTGCGCATTGTGCACGCTGTGGGATCTGTGTCCGCTGTGCGCGCTCTGCCCATGCGAGCTGTGTACAGCATGAGCGGGGAGCGGGCTGTGCCCATGGGGGCTATGCACATGGACCGGATGCGGGCTGTGAGCGCCGTGCGAGTGAGACCCTGCCCCGTGCGCGAGATGGTTGCCTATTGACTGGTGGTAGGACTGGATCTGGCGGGGCTGGTTTGGGTGCATGGACAGCGGCATGGTCGGGCTTTCTTCCAGTTCCAGATCGGGGAGGCTTTCAAGGTGGTTTGGGTCTAGAGCGAGATATCTGCCATCAATATCATGCGGTACACTCACACTCACCGGAACGGCTGTGGATTTACCGTATGAGCCGAGTGGGTAGGAGGGCATTTCTCGGGTTGGGGATTGCATGTCGGGGGGTGAGATGGGGGTTGTGGCGCTGTGTTCGTCTGTTGGCTCTGGGGTGTAGCAGGTCATGTCGGAGGGGGTTTCTATGGGATTATTAGTATGTATGTTTGGTTTGATACCGTCTAGTTCATATCCATGATGATTCACTCACGAGGCTCGGGGCTTGACTCGGCCTTTTGGTCCTTGCCGCGGTTGGTATCCCACGTTGTTCCATAGCGACGCACGAAGCGGGCGATGCGCTTGGGATCGACGTTCTGGCCGTTTACGCGGAAGGCCGTCTGTTTGCCTTGGGCGGCGCGCTTCTGTTGCTTGCGAAGCATCAGATGGACTTCTTTGGCTTTGATGTTCTTTCGAACGTGCCATGCGGCCAGACGATCTTTGTATTGTTTTTCTCTAGAGCGAGTTAGATCTATTCAGACGAAGGTAGAAGAGAAGGGTGTATTACGATGCAAAGAACTTATAATCTCTCTCCATAATCCGTTTCACATCGCGCAGTTTCAACTGGTCGTTGCGGTAGAGTTGCTCGATGATTTCACGATATTCATGCCAGTCATCGGACCGGCGGGGCCGAAAGACGTTTGGCGACTGAGGGGAGATGGGGGTTGCGTAATTATTTTCCATGGTGAGGGTGAGGTATAGGTATAGGTAGGTCTAGATGAAGATGCGAGGTCGGGTTATAATATAACTGGAATGCAAATCATGTAATAAATGCAAAACAAAATAGCCCCCGTCCCCCTAGAAATCCGTAAAATCCGTAAAATCCCAATCCGCAAATCGCCAAACCCCCAAATGGCCCGAAAGAGCAAAGAGGAAAGAGATCAAAGCCAACGAGTTCTCTTTGGGGCGACGTGCACGCGGACGCACGATCCCCTGGTTCCCCGGGCCAATCACATCCCAGCACTTCAGACCCACACCCAGCTATGACCCAGCTATGACCAGCCATGTCCGCGGCCGCAACTTGGGGGAGAATATCTCCGGGTTTTGGTCTTGATGAGGTAGGAGTCTTCTTTGTTTTGTTGATTGAATTAATGCATTTGAGAGGTAGTTCAATTTATTTATTCCATGTATCGCGAATTAATATCAAACCAGGATGACTCGATCACACCGTTAGCTGGAGACCTCGAGTGGAGCTGTACTTTGGCCTTTACGCCTAAGCGAACTATTACATGCAGTGCACTGGCCGCAAATGGATGCATTTTCCGTTGCCTTTTTGGTTTTTTTCATTTCTTTTACGGAGCCCTCGGTATGGAGTACGCAGATAATACGCCGCCGAGAGTCCCCATCTACCCCTATTACTGCGGTATAATACCCAATACAAAGATTACCTGCAGATCCAAAACACCGCCGGGAGCGGGCCGAATCTTCCCTGACAGGTCTTTGTCTTCCCCGAGTCTAAAATCCTAAAATCCCAGGGGCGTGGATCAATCAGCCACAGAATGGGAGTAATATCGTGTATAGTATAGTATAGTATAGTATAGTAAAATACAATAATAATATATCTCAACATGACTATAACTACGGAGTATAAGGTGCCAATCTCAACGGAGGAAACCGTTAAACCCGTTGACATCCACCGCAAGAGGGGAACTCACTGCGCTTTGGGCTCTGGACAAGGTTACCCTGTCCGACCAATCTCCCAACGGTGCTGTATATGTATGTATTTATAGGCTAAACTGTTAATTATAAACCTTCGCGGCCGAGACTGTTATGAAAAACGTACGATGCAAGGTCCGTGCTACTACCCTTTTTATTTATTTATTATGATATAGTAAAATATGATAATATATTATTTACGGAATACTCCGTACTCCGTACTTCCTCCCGACAGAAGTACAGAACTCTGATCTATAGAATATAGTTTAGATGCTGGATCCCTCCGTTGAACACGTAGTACGAGCTTAGCAGGGGTCACTGGTAATTCAATCCTACGCTCATCTACAACGGTGCACTGCACTTGCCCCGCTATCACCTGCACGCGTGGCCCGTATCCCAAGGGCTAGAATCAGCATCTCCCAGGGACTAGTGTCAGCTGGGATCATTCTGGGCGATGGGTGCTGCACTGATCTACAGGGTTTCGTTTCTGGGCTTTCGGGGAGCTGGAATACTAGTCCCCGAGAGGGATAGGGATGAAAGGGATCTTTGCTTTGAGCTTGGATTCTTGAATAAAACGTGGCTAGTTGGGTACCTCCTGACAATCCGATTCCATAGGGGATAGGGGAGAACAATGAATTGACGATACGCCGCGAAGCAAAAAGAAAAGAAAAGAAATGGAACTCCTCCCGCATTGGGCCTCCAAGCTATTCGCTAGCCCCCAAATGGACATGATCGTTCTTAAAGTGCGGGGTGTACTTTGGTCTCTCCTATAAACAAGATAAACAATATAAAGGCATACAAGATACATACAACATACTAAACTCAGCACAGATTAAAAACAACCGCGCTTTCCTGAGGGGAACACAACGGCCATCCCGCGTGGAGCCCCTCCACTCCGAGCCGCCTGTATCCGGAGATATCTGCCGCGGCCACGCTCATAGGTCCACGGACCACCGTTCACCGGCTCGGATCGCATGCAGGTACTAGGATGTACGGCGCAGACTGGAAGGGCACTGCATGCCGGACGCAGCTCGCTCATCCGCAGACGAGACGGGGAAGGGATTGAGAGGAGTGGGGGTTCTTTTGGCCCACGCGCTGGTAACATCGGTCAGGGGGGGATTGGTTGGGCCGAGTCCAGTAGTTTGTGACAGGCCAATGAAACGGTGGGGACAGGCGTTGGTTGAAACACCCAGTGGCACGTCATGGCCATCCCCTATAATGTACATGCATAGACAAAGTACGAGAGTGATGCGCTGGGCAGTCTTTAATTTCATCCTCTGCGCGATTTTTGATTTGATTTCGATTTCGATTTCGATTTCGATTTCGATTTGATTTTCGATTTTCGATTTTCGGTTTCCCGCATTGACATCTGATCCTTGCTTTTGGAAAGTTTCATGTGTTCATGGTTTATTCTTGGTCTGTCGGGCTTGATCCGCGGCTGCAACGGCTGCAGCCGCGACGGCTGCTGAGTTGGACCCCGTGCTAGCCAGATTGCTGGCATGCGCAAGGAGGAACTTGCAGCAAGTCAGCGTGTACTTGCAGGCTCGAGTCCACGTCTCGTCATTCTGGTTGAAGCCCAACTTGATGCTGGCATCTCCAATCCGATCCCGCTTGATCTCATAGGGCAGCTTTAATCCCGGTGCGGTGGCGCCGGTCTGGCCGCGCCGGGGAGATACAACCGGTGCAGGGGTCTTTTCCACAAACTTCCCCAGCTGCCGCAGACACTCAAGGAACGCCACCATGCCCGAGTCAAAGCGACGGTGAAGCCAAGGAAGGTTGAGCGGGAGATCGCCCGACGAGAACAGGTCTAATTGGGTCACCTTGGGTGCAGCGCCCTCGACCGGCTGGCCGGCTGGCTGCGTGGGATATTCAATCTTGTCAATCCGCGAGTTGGACCCCAGCGGCTTGAGCCGATACCCCTGAAATTGGAACCCCAGCTTCTCGGCCATCGTGGCCAGAAGGAGGGCGGTTTGTCCCCATGCAGCGTTGATTTCAGGCCAGTCAACCGAAGGATTGGCCAGCCGGCCCAGCCGTAGTCCATTGATAGTACCGAAATATCCATCATGACCAATGCAGAACGCGTCATTGTAGACATTCGTCCGTTGCAGTCGCTCCAGCTGCTGGGAGTCATGATCATACCGCATATTGAGCGCATCCCGTTCGTTTTGAAACTCGGTTAGCGTCAACGCAAACGCATTGCGCGACCGCCAGAAGCTCTCCTCGTCCGCATCCAGGCGGCGCGATTCGATTTCCAAGCTGGCAATCTCGGCATCTAGAGCAGCCTTTTCTTTCTCAAAGGCCTGCAGCTCAGCGAAGGCGGCTCGTTCCGCGTCGAGGCTTTCATTCAATGATTTCTGTGCCGCCTGCACCTCCTCCTCGGTCGGGATCGACGCGTTCAGGTTCCTGAGAAAGGAGATGTAGGCGTCTCGCTCCTTCGTAGACCCCGCCAAGCGTTTTTGTAATCCTTCCACAAGCAGCTCGGTGCATTCCACGCAAATAGGATGGTCGATATCGGAGCGCGCCGAGACGATCTCAAACAGCCGTGTCGTTTTCTCCACCTGATCAACGAGCGGCCCATCCTGGTCATGCAGCTGGGCCTGTGTATTTCGCTTGCTTCCACTCTCACTGACCGGTGGTGGCGCAACTTGGGACTCCGTGAGCATCACGAATGACATATTGCCGCTATCCGCCCGGGGTACTGGGTTGGGCTGGCCTGCCCGCGGCGCAGGGATAGACCGTCTGTAAACCGGCGACGTAGCATGTTTAGAGGACTGATCGTACTTATCGCGGCGTTCGTGCGGATATGACGATCGCGCTGACGAGGAGACAGCTCCGGTATCCGACAACGTCTTGCCTGTAGAGTCTAGACCGATTAGCGGGATCAACGATCGCCTGTGGGATGAACTTACTAGATAGCAAGTCAAAGGCAGCTGGGTTGAGTGACTCTACCGAGCCATCCAGCTTCAACGGCGTGCGACACTTCTGGCAATACATGGTGGTTGTTGTTCATTTCGGTGTGGGGAGTGAAGTCGGGGGAGCTCAAGGAGCTTCGGCGAACGTCATTTGTTCCTTTGCATATTTGCTCGCGCTTGCGCCTGCACACCACATTCTACTCTACTATCAACAGATGCCAATTTGATTATGTGTTATTTTACTACGCGTTCAATGTTCGATCACTTCTAATGCATCTATCGATCCTTCTCCGACCATGAACCCGGACAGCATGGACGACCACTCCATGCAGGACGATATGGAACGACCAGCGAAGAGACCATGTTTATCATATACCCCAACCGAGGACGACGAGGTTCCCGCGGAATTCGATCTCCCAGCTGCACGCGCACAGAATGACTCGCGACTGAAGTCTCTCTTCGAACACATTTTCGCGAAATATAGCAAGGACTTCACGGACGTCGGTGATGAGATTGACCTGCAGACCGGGGATATAGTGGTAGACAATGGACATCTCCTGGGTATGCGGAGCGAGCACGACGCCGGCCAGCCGCGATCATGGCTCTCCCAGGGTGATCTAGAGGACCCAGATGCAGACGACGACACCGCGAAGGGAGAGGAGGATGAATTCTTCTCTATGGCATCTTCTCCTGGTCGTTCCTCGGCTCCACGCGAAGAATCGCCATCGAAACAGCTACAGACAGACATGGACACCTCTTTAGACTTCGTGTTTACATTTAAATCATCTGGGACTGCAGGGCACAGTCCTACGACCAAGGAAGAACAAGCCTCCCATCCGACCAACCCTATCCTACCTTCCAAACCACAAGATTCAATCTGGGCAGTCCCAGATCTACCTGCATCCTTTTCAACCCCCACCACCGAAACCCGCAAAACAAACGCGGGCTTCTCTTCACCTGCCACTGCCACAGCCAGATCCCCGTCCCCGCCAGGGAGCGGCTCAATCTGGGCTGTGCGTAGACCCCGCAAGCCACGCACAGAAACGAAACCCAAGGCCACGCCCAGCAAGCGTCAGCCAGCCGCGAAGCGCAAGTATCATTCCAGCCCTGTCACGCGCGACTGGTCTTTTGCGGAAGTGCCAGATGGGAATGAGTCCGATGACCCGTTGCAGGACTATGAGCCGTCGCCGACGCCATCGAGGGTTAAAATCATTCGTGGAAAGCGTCGCGTTCCGACTAAGGTTAATGATGGTCCTTCTACTCCTTCCAAGCGGCCGACTGTTGTTATTGAAGTTGAGCGGGGTGATCGCCAAGAGGGGGGGTGTGGATTAAGTGGCCATGCGGCTGAGGTGGCTGACGCACATCTTGAAGAACGGGGCTACGAACTAAGTGGTGGCGATGAAGTTCCTGATACACATCTTGAAGAAGGGGGCTGTGAATCGAGCAATCAGGTAGATGAAGTACGGCAATCGATCAATGTATCGGAAGCACGAAAAAGCCCGCGAAGGTCCGATCACATGTCCGACCATCAAGAGAGATCGGTGGCTGCTACGTGGATGAAAGCTCATTTACACGAACAATGGAACCAATCGAGATTCGTCAGAGAATATCGCGCTACTTTTGGTCGAAGCCGAACTTATATAACCCTGAAGAGATGGATGGACGAGAAAGAGAACTCTCAAGCGAAGAGATGTATTGTCATACCGAAAGTTCCGGTTACATGTCTGCATGAGACATTATCGAATGATAGTTCTTCGTCGCCAACCCTGGGTCTTTCGAATGGTAAGCTCCGTGTGCCATCAACCTTTCAGAATGGGCCCCCCGAGGAGTCAAAACGTCGCTGGGACGTAGCCCCTATTAAGATAGAAAGTGGTCTTTCGAGCTTGCCTGAAGCATGCCCTGAAGAAGAGGAACCGAGCATTCAGGTAGACGAGGTGCCTGAAGTACGCCCCGAAGAAGAGTGCTGCGAACCGAGCCACCAAGAAGACGAAGTGCCCGAAGAACAACTACGAGACTACGAACCAAATGATGAAGAAAACGAAGTCACCGAAGAACAGCTGCAAGGAGGCTGTGAACAAAATGACCAAAACGAAACATCTGGATCAGAATATAAAAACGAACTGCCATGTAATCCTATGGTACACGATTCAACCCCCAAGACCACAGCCAGCATGGCTTCGTCCCCGCAGCCCGAAAACACCCCAAGCAAAAGGCAGCCCATCACACCCGACGAAGCAAAGTTGATCGTGTGCATGATGCACAAACAAGAAAAGAAAGCCAGCGACGTAATGCATATGTTGCCAGGTCGCGAATACCCGACAGTCTGGCACTGGTTCTACAATCACTGGACCCGGCGTCTTGCCAATCCGCCTCCCCTTTCCGCTGCCTGGTCGCAGCCTGAGCTGGTATCCCTGTCCCGACTCAGCACCCAATCGGGTCTTACCTGGGGTCAGATACAAAGTCGCTTCAAGGGGCGATCCCGACACGAGGTTGAGTTTGAGCTGCTACGTGCTTTTGTGGGTGAGGGATTTCCCTCTGCCATGGTAGGGAACATAGAGGAACAGGCGGAGCCGGAAGAGCTGCCGGCAGAGCTGCAGCCGGAAGAAATGCAAGACGAGATAAATAATGAGCCGGGATCTGAAGCGGCCATGCAGCAAGCCCCAGATGAGGTAGGAGGTAGTAATGCTGCATGCGAAGACATTGCCCAGGAAGAGCTTAAGCAGCTTGGCATCCAAGAAGTGACCAACGCCACCGACAGTAAGACGCCACACAACTTCTTGGGTATTGTTATAGATTTCTGACTATAGCGATAGTGCAACCGGATTATACCAATACGGCCAGTGATTGACAATCGATAATCTATCCACACGTATTCATAACATGACTACCATACCATTCAATCTATATCTAATGAAAGTCTTCGTCCTGTGCATTCATAACATCCTCAAGCTTCGTATCAACCGCCCCACCAACATCACCAGCCTTGGCCCAGAATTTAGACAGATGCCGTGAACCAGAGTCCGAAAGGACCGTGACAATCCGATGACCTGGGCCAAGCCTCCTCGCTGTCTTGACAGCGGCAACACCTATAAAGCACCATAAGTAAAACACATGTGCGCTAGGCAAAGAGGGATTCAACCCACAATTCACTGCACTGCTGCTCCCAATAAAGATCCCATCCTTCTCCACAAGCCACCGCGCCATAGCCAAAGCCTGTGCATCAGTAACCCGCACCGCATCATCAATCATCTCCTTCCCCGCCTCGAAGTTCGCCGTGACCCGGTTAATGCCAATACCTTCAACGATAGTATCAACCTGCGGACGCCGCCGCGTCCCCTCCCGCTCCTTAACATCAAACATAACACCGTAGACCACTCGGTTGAAAAGCCCACTTCCCTGCGGGTCAGCCAGCACAACATTAAGGCTAGGCAGCAAGGGCTTTAAAAACCTGGCCACGCCAGAAATAGTGCCGCCTGTTCCGGCGCCCGCTACAAACGCATCGAGCCGGCCACCGCACTGAGCGTACAGCTCTGGGCCGGTCCCTTCGTAGTGGGCGCGCCAGTTAGCCTCGTTCTCGAATTGATCGGCGAAAAAGCCACGGCCACGGGTCATGGGCTCGTGTCCCGCGGGGGGATCGGATTGCCCTTCCGCTGATGCAGATGATGCAGAGGGGGTTCCCGATGAGGCCGTGTGCGTCTTTGCTAGTGCTCGTGCGCGATTGACAAAGTTGTCTTTCTCCACTATTGGCGCTGGCGGAACCCGATCCACGATTGCCCCGAGTTTCAGCAGCAGGTCGGATTTTTCAATTGCCTGGTCGGACGGCAGGCAGCTGGGTTGCATTGGCGTTAGTGTTTTTTGCTATTGGTGTGATGCCAGGGTGGCGCATACGTACATGTGTGCTAGGTAGCCTTTTGCCCGGGCTAGTGTTGCTAGGGAAATGCCGGTCGATCCCGATGTGCCTTCGTAGATTGTGTCGCCTGAATGGGGTGTCAGAAGACCTTGTTCTTCGGCCTGGTTGAGGTCAGCGATGCTGGTCTAGTGCAGGAAACTTTTTGGTTTTTGCGTATTTTAGCATACAATCTCGATCATGCTTAGTGCCACTCGGTCTTTTGAGCTCTGGCCAGCGCCATTCAGGAACTGCGGCACTGTTAGCGCATTCTTAGCTCTTTTTTGGGGTGGTTGGTATACTAAGTACTAGTCACATACCTCTGCCTTGCCCAGAATCTCACATCCCGTCTCATCTGATAGGGACTTGATCCGGAATAGGGGGGTGTTTCCGATACAACCTTCAATGCCTTCCACAATAGAGGGCGGGCCAGCTCGGGTGCCATTTTTGGGGGAGGTTAGTTCTGGCTCATTATCCTCATGTCTGGGACGTGACAGTTCTTGATATGCGAGTGCCAAGCAGACACCGGTCACGAAGGCCGTGCCTATATACGCCGTTGAATGATCTGGCATCTTCCCATGCCGTTATGTCTTGATAGAGGTTATGTGCATAGGATATGAAGCTCGGACCGTCAGGCTTTTTGGTGGACGACAGGAGTCAGCTTATATTCCGTACTTCGATGAAAGAAATATTGAAAGCTAATTCAAAGAGTTCCTTGTATTCAAATTGCATTCAGTTCGAATATTGTAATGTCCAAAGTCTCGAAAATTGAAGGTGATGGGTTTCGCCTGAGGCACGTGGCTCCGGTCATCCAGAAGCCGTTCTTTCCGTTCCCCGGAACAACCGTGAGCTTAGCTCTGCAGTCACAATGGACTCGCCAGTCCTTACCCAGCTGTTCCGACAGCTCTTCCGTCATCCAGCATGTCGATCTATAAGGCGGTCACCTTCTGTACTTGCTCGACCACAGTCTCGATCATTTCTTACGCGACGCACCCCTGTCAACGTGAAGCGCAAACCGCACGAAGAAATCCAGCTATGGACAAAGCGGGGAGACTACCCCAAGAACATCGATGAGGAGTACAGGAAGTACCCGACAGTTACAGCGAAGGAGCTACGCAACCGCCGCGAACGGCCGCGGCAGGTCAAAATGCTGACACGCGAGTTCATCGACGGTGAGTTCGACAGCTCGGTGAAGCGTGACTAGTTCTGATATAGCCGTAGACAGCCTCTACAACCCACATTATGGATACTTTTCCAAACACGCCACCATTTTCAGCCCCGGAGAGCCATTCGACTTCAACAACATCGAAGACGGGCCCGCGTTCCACAAACTCCTCGGCCAACGGTACACCGAGTTCGAAGACAAGCTTGATGCAACGAAACCAGATATCGCGCGGCAGCTGTGGCACACACCGACCGAGCTCTTCCGACCATACTATGGCGAGACGATTGCGCGGTATTTGGTGTCGAACTACAAGCTGACCCTATACCCGTACCACGACCTGATCATCTACGAAATGGGCGCGGGAAACGGCACAATGATGTTGAACATTTTGGATTTCATCCGCGACACCGATTACGAGGTGTATCAGCGCACCAAGTTCAAGATCATTGAGATCTCGCCCGCGCTGGCAGATCTGCAGTACAAGAATTTGACCGACAAGCTCACTGCCAAAGGACACCGGGACAAGGTCCAGATTATAAACCGGTCAATCTTCGACTGGGACACATACGTCCATTCCCCGTGTTTCTTCCTCGCCCTGGAGGTGTTCGATAATTTCGCCCACGACACCATCCGCTACAAGCTCGGCACGGAAATGCCACAGCAGGGTGGTGTGCTGGTCGATGCCGACGGCGAGTTCCATGAATATTACAACAACCAGCTCGACCCAGTCGCAGCTCGTTTCCTGCGCGTGCGCCAAGCCGCCGCCCGTCGTCCTTTCCCGAGTCCCTTGGGCCCACCACTTCTCCGCGGACTCCGCTCCGCCGCGCCCTTCCACAAGGAATACTCCCTGCCGGAGTACATTCCCACCCGACTGATGCAGTTCTTCGATGTCCTGAACCAGTACTTCCCAGCCCACCGTCTCGTCTCTAGTGACTTCAATTCCTTGCCAGATGCCGTGCCCGGGGTCAACGCGCCGGTCGTGCAGACTCGATATCAGCGGCAGACAGTGCCGGTGTCGACTCCTTTTGTATGTGGATGTTTCTAATGTGACTTTGAATTTGGCTGACTTTTTGCAGGTCCATCAAGGCTACTTTGATATCTTCTTCCCGACGGACTTTAATGTCGTCGAGGATATGTACCGTGCTATTACGGGAAAGCTGACGCAGGTCACGAGCCATGAGGAGTTCGTGCACCGCTGGGCTTACATTGAGGATACGGAGACGCGGAATGGGGAGAATCCGCTGCTGAGCTGGTATAAGAATGCTAGCATGTTGATGACTGTGTAGATATGGACGATGTCAATATCATTCAACCATGCCTTGGGCTTCGATTATAGCAGCTCCTTCTCTGCGGGAGTGTAATTTGCCTCAACAGCGGTTTAACCCTCAACTCAATGCCTCGGTGGAAGTCATTGCACATCCTCACCATAAAGGATAATCCCGATGACGCTCGGGGCCATCACACACGCAGATTGTGATATATGGGAGTCTCCGTTAGGCTCTAGATGTCGTGGCAAAGGCCGCCCACTGGAGTTGTCACCATCAAATGTTTCTCTGCCAGGTAATCGAGAGAGATTTTGAGACGCTTCGGAATCGAGGCGACAATGAAAATGAATCCAGGCTCAAGAGACACCAATTTCCAGTTTGACAATCCCAACCCAAAATTAGAAATATCCAGCTCTCCGAGGTTATAGCGCTGTACTTCCCAACAAACCCCAAAAACACAAGAGCAAACACCAGCCTACCTCCTAATTCTGCGGAATCCGAAAGACACCATTAGCAAGGTCCGTAAGAACCCCAACCCCAAACTCCTTAAGCGCATCAAGTATCTGCTCAACAGTAGTCTGCGCCAGCCCCCCCTTATCCCTCGAGTAAATATCAACGCCCGCAGGCGTGAAGAGCGTCTTAGCAAAATACGTAACAACCCACTCGTTCCCATCATCGCCATGCCCGAAGCCGAGAACCTCCCAGTGCGAGCTCGCGATCACCAGCCAGCCTTTGCCGCGCCAGTCCCAGGCGCCGGGAACACCTGGCGTCGGGGTGTCGATGCCATGGACGGATTTTATTTTCTCGGAGTCGATGGATTGGTATTGGACTAGGTCGTCGATCTTTTGGACTCCGGTTGAGGAGGGGGGGAGGAGTGTGTAGGTTATGTTGACGTTGCGCTTGTTTTTCCATAGCGGGAGGCTGGAGTGGGTTACGTGCCATGTTCCGATTATGAAGTCGGTTGGTGGGGGGTTCTTGGTTCCTGAGCTGGAATATATTGATGGGAGGCTGAGGGAGATTGGAGACATGTTTTTTTGGGCGCGTGTTGAGTCTATGGAGGTGTCTGGGGTGAGAGCTCTGGTGGCGTATATTGGACGATCCCTACCTGAAGGGGTGTTATCGTCGATCTATGCAACCCTAACTCGCGATGAAAGAGATATTGTCGAAGTAGCTGGGATCACTGAGCAAGAAAATAGCGCAAGTTACCAAGTTGAGGGGCACTAAATCAGTATTTGAACTGATGATACTGATAGATGCTACGAAAGTATACTTTCGTTTGCTTCAAACAAATAAATCTTTACATAACTCAAGAGAGGATAGTAATCAAACATTAATTCATTCAAGCCGGCTCAGAGCAGGAGAGTGGCGATACAAAAGGATACACATACATATCATTTCTCCCTGACACAAGCAGCATTTCACCTAAGGCCAGGTAATCTCCTAAGTTATTCTACATGAAGGTCTGAGCAAATGCGGTCTGACCAAAGACAGGCTGAGAAAAAGCCAAACCACCGAAGAGTGGCTGGGCAAAGGAGAGCTTCTCAGTAGGACGAAAATGGGGAATATTCGGTTTTGGTCCTTTCGGAATTCGTTGAACCCTCTCCATCAATGAGGTATCTGGAGGAAGAGGAGGATCCTTTGGTTCCGGTGCGAGAATATTCGTTGTGATGTTCACGTTGTTGATTGAAATTCGCGAGTGCGTAGAAATGCCTGCCTTGCGATTGAGCCCACTAAGGGCTTTATCTAGCTCGTAGAGAATAGCAGCGTTCAGGGAGGCTGGTGTGCAACCTGCTGCAGGGTTTATCACAGGCACGGTGATGTTGAAGTTCTCGAGTGTTGTGCGTGAGCCACGATACCGTCTTCGCCAGATGTGCTCAGGGACGAATAGTCGGCAGTGGCGCCAGGAGTGGCCGATCTCTGCACACTTCCTGCAGAACGCGGTGCATGCCCCAATATGATTTCTATCGCAACTGTCGCAGCGAGAGCGATAGGTCTCCTGGTAGGATCTCTCTCTGCCGTCTTGACAGAAGTGTGGGCGCTTGTACCGTGGGTAGTCGTATTGGTCTTCAGCTTCATCAACTCTGGCACGCTTATTCGTAGTCCTGAATATTTCCTTATTAGCGGAGACCTTGGATGAGACTCTAGATGCACTCTACACACGTATATTCCATTTTGACGCGCGTGGAGAGAGAAACAGAAAAACAAAACAAAAGAGGAGAAGGTCGGGGGTTTTGTTTACTTGAACGAACGAGGAAGGAACGACTCTGTCACATGCTGAAGGCAAGGCAGGCTCTGATTCTTCGTGGGAAAGAGCGAGTGACGAGACTGATATGAAAGAACTCATCGGGCAACTGCGGTCCCAGTCTATAATGTCTGCAATATAATGAGCAAACTCTTCTATAAGTGATACTCTCAGCTTATTTATCTGACTATCAAGAATCAAGAAACTTCTATGTCTAAAGTTGAATTGCAAGTGTGAGAGGCTTAATTCATTTAACTATGGCATGTTTGGATCATTGGATTTTTCATAGAGGAACAAACCCCCCGGCATCAATTGCGCTGCGCTATAATCTCCGATTGTCCTGACACACAAGCATCAATGAACTTTTGTGGAAGCAACCCGAGTCGTGGATCCTTCCCTGCAACTGACAGTAGCCTTGCTGCTACATCTAGGTATGAAGAGCTGAACGTAATCCAGAGAGACATTTCGGGCTCAGAATCTTCCGATGGGCGGGGGTAATATGGATCGTTCTCGAAAAAAGCATCCACGAGATGAGCTATCAAGTCATCCGGCCTTTCCAGTCCCTTTCGTTCCTCCCATATATTGCACAAATTGAAGTCGAGAACCCATACACAAGTGGCTCGGCGTTGAAGCTTGTCACGTCTCATGCTTTCCAGGTCTGAGTGAGGGGCCATCTCCATGATATTTTCTGCGCTGAGTCCCAACGAACGAGAGACATCCTGGGTGTATGTCTCTCCTTCGCTCCCCAGCACAAATTCAACATCGTAGCAATCCACGTTTGCTGAGCAGTGCATGATCGCTAAAGCTTGGCCAATAGCTCTAGCATAATGCTGGATGGGTAGATCCAGCTCGATCATCTGATCGAGGCACAAGTTGAAGTTTCTCAATGTAAAATTGCGTGATGGCGGGTCATTCGCACCACGCCGACGACCAAGATAGATACGGGCGAGACAATCACGGTTAGTGTCTTGAGATGCCACGGCCAGCTTCGAGGAAGCTGGGCAATAGGTATCGATGAGAGCTTGTCGAGCAAGCTTAGGCAGTGGAAGTATTCGTTCTGTGATCAATGCCATTGCCGGTAGAGGGAAAGAGAGGTGTGATCCAAACAGGTTGATATGGGAGTCCCACCACTTATCGTTTGTCTTTGGGACGTATGAAAAAATGTTGGGAACCCGTACTTCGACGGACTGGTTTGTGAACGCCTGGTATACCGCGAGATGGGCTTGGAAATCTGTCCAAAGGGCATTTTCGAATGATGGACGGGCGATTTTTATCGCATAGGCATGCCCAGGCCGCTCGAAGATAATTCCACATTGGCCAAAGCCGATGCTGCGATAACCAATAGAGGCTGTGTGCTGTTCGGTGTTGGGTAATGCGGATGGGGACGTAGAAATGACGGAACTCGATAAAACCCGGCTTAAGACTTCACGCGGCTCGGTGGAAAGAAGATGCAACGCTGAAGCAAGCTCTTCATTTCGTGCAGCATCAAGTAAGGCGGATAAGCTGTTGGTAAGCTCGATGCTCACTTGATTGTGTCGATCCATGTCAGAGAGAAGTGAAGTTGAATGCTGAAATGACGGGACCGGTAGATTATCTTTGAGGTCTTTTTGATGGTCTTTTTAAGAGTCCTTTAGGAGTCCTTTTAGATAGGTCGAGTCTGAATATGATCAACTTCAAGCACAGGGTGTGGTGAGAAGGAGACAATGTGTAAAACGGGGTGAGCTAGGCAGCCAGGTAAACTACGGCTTATGTACAAAAGATATAGTTAAAGTCAGGTCAATAGAAACTATTTACTTTGATCTGTTCGGGATATCCAATATCTATTTAGTGAAATGGCAAGGGTGACCAAGCTGAGTATGGCCGTGTATATGTAGAAGCCAGACTGTTTTCGTGTATTTTCTACAAACAAACAGAGACTTATATAGATGAAGCCTATCAAAGAGGACAAATATGGCAGGCCATTCACCTACTCATTCTCTCTTCCTCTCCCTCTTCCTCTTCCTCCTCACCTTGTCTTTCTGTGCCTAGCTCTAAAGAAACGAGATCTTTCTTCCTTCTGGTTGCAAAATAGCTGTATATTGCCCTACGAATGAGGGCAACTTCAAATAACCCATACGTGGGCTGATAACCCAAAGGAGTTGCATAATCAACTCAAAAGACCGTTATTATATGATTAGCATTGGAAATAACAACGACTACAGTATTGGAAATTCTATTAAACTCCAAGAAACTGTGGCTAGATGTTCAAATTGACAAGGCGCACTTGTCCCCGCCACACGGGCAGACAAACTATAGGGCTTTTTCAAAGGAAGCAATGCGTTCATGAAACATATATATGAGGAAATGCTTTTTCCTCCATGGCTTGGAGATCCCATCTAAGCAGCCATCAATGATAAAAAGTAGATACAATGCAGCCAGGCCTTGTCAGCCAGAATAAAAACATATCCCATACCTTCATATACGCAACGACCATATCACAATCAACAATAGCCTAGAATTCAAACTCCTTGCGGAAGATGTTAACGTCCATGCCGGCGACAACCTGGTCAGCCAAGTCACGGCGGCCCATCTGACTGAACACACGACGCAGAGTGTCGTATAGATTCGTGCTCTGATTCTGGCTGATGTGCAACATGCGCTCGAGGCGCTCGTCGTCCAGGCCATCTGGATGCACACCGTCGCTGATGATCTCACGTGCTCGCTCACGGCCCTCCTGCTCCACAACGCGGTGCATGGATAGTGCGCCTAGCAGGTGCTGTGCGGCTTCTGGGTAGCAGCCGATGTTGATGCAGGATACGCCTAGGTTGTAGCGGGCGCGCACAAAATTGGGATTAATGTTGAGGGCTTGCTCGTAGGCTTCGATGGCTTCTTCCGAGCGCCCGGAGTTGGCGAGGGTCGCGCCGAGTCGGTTCCAGAGGAGGTGGAGCTGCTCTTGTTGGTTGGTGCTGCCGGACTCGGTGGAGGCTAGGGCGGCGGAGAAACAGTCGACGGCCTTCTCGTATTCCTCGGCGCAGTAGAACAGAACGCCCAGTCCGACTTGTACGTCGGGGTCCATCTGGGCTCCTGAGGGGGAGAGCTGGGCCGCTTGGATGAATAGTTCTGTTACGCGGTCGTGGAGGAGTTGACGGTCTGTGAAGCCGAGGTCTGAATCGCCGGATACTTCCTTCGGGTCGATGATTGTGGGGTACTTGTGGGACAGCCAACGCTCGAGTGTGCGGTAGGCGGTTGAGTCGTAACCCTCATTTGTATACGAGACAGCCAAGCCCATCAAGGCATCTAAATTCCCGGGGTCGACCTTTAGGGCTTGTTCCAATGCACGAATAGCGGGCAACTCCTTTTCGTTCTGCGCCTGCGCAGAGCCCAGCATCGTCCACGCTTGCACGTGCTGTGGATCCTTCTGAACCGCTGCCTCAAAAGCCAGCGCTGCCAGCGACAGATTACCGCCGTCACGCATAATTTTCATTCCCTCCTCGAACGGATTGCCGACAGCCTGGTAGACATTATCCTCCTCGAACATATAGTCGCCGAGCTGGGGATCTCGGAAACGAGAGTTGAGACTATCAAAGCCATCCCAGTCACCGAGGTCACCAACATGCACGTTATCGGTGACTTCAAAGTTATCTTCCTCGGCAAGTTTTCTGCTCGTGGTCTCAGCCTGGACCCGTTGCCATACAGACTCAAAAACGTCATTGAAGGGCACTGACCTGTCCAAATCATTCAGTTCCGCCTCCATCGCCGCATTAGCCTCTTCGTCCGTCCGGGTCTCATTTCCAACCGTCGCAGTCTCCATTTCAGCAAACTGTGCCTCCCAGTTTTCATCGTCGAGCTCCACCATCCGCCCCTTCCCCTTATCCTGTGTCTGCCCCTCCATAGGCCCCTGTTGCATGCCCATCTGCCCACCCATCATAGGCTGCATCATCCCCATACCGCCCATACCCATACCACCCATATAACCACCGCCCATCGCCATCGGCCGCTGATACCCCGCCATCATAGGCGATGCGTTCGCGGCAGCAGGACTGGAGGTCTGCGGCATGCCCATACGGCTCTGCTGTTGGAATCGTGCAAACTCGGCAGGACTAAACCCCGATCCGTTCTTCATCTGGCCCGGGAACGCGGCTTCCATGCGCGCTTGCTCGCCCGAGTCAAACTCCCCTGCCCATCCTGGCGACCCTGTGCGGGCCGGGCCTGTTTGGAACTTATCCAGCTCGCGGCGCATGTGCTCCATTGCGAACGGCTGCGGTGAGGGTCCGTTTAGTTGTTGTCCTGGTTGTTGCATGAAATCGTCCATCATCTGATAAGGAGGTTCCCAACTCCGAGATTAATTTTCCGTTGCTGATTCCTTTGCGAGGGGCTGTGTGGCTCACCTGATCCTGTCCGCCCATCATACTATGTGAGCGCATGCCTTCTTGCATGCCTGGTCCCCGGCCTACCAGTCGGTCGCGCTGTAGTGATTTATCATCCTGGACGTGCTTCGTGAATTGTGAGAGCGGGTTCCCCGCAGTAGAGCACTCTGGGCCACCGAGGAACGACATGGTGGGTATGTGGCGGTTTAAGACGAGGTAGTATTAATGGAAATTAGGAAGAGAAGCGAGGACAATGTAAAGGTCGAGGTGCATTCCCCCGGATATCGTTCGACGTGGGGCTCAAGGGCTTTCCGCCTCGTCAGCCGAGGTTCCCCGACGGCAGTTTGAGAGTCACGAGATACACGAGGTACCAGGTACATACAACAGTTGCATATGAAAATTTGCAGAATATACCAGGATGCGACTTTGGGCTTATTCGATACCATTCATCGTTGTCGACAGAGGTTAACTGGTGCGCCAAGGCGTCAGATATGCAAGTTTGCAGATACAGCTCTCGTCTCCGGATCTTTGCCACCTGTCACTTGTCCTAATTATTGAACATCATGGTGTTTTCAAACGATAAGATCTAATTTGCAAGTTATATACACACGAATCCATCACATAGTAAAACCTGAAGAAAAGGCTAGCTAGGGCGTCGTAATTGATGCCTTTGGCCGTAGGATCCAAAATACAGCCCTTATAGATCCCTAAGCCTGAACAACAGTATTCAAACCGACCAGAATATTGTACGAAGTATATTACTATAGGTGATATTAAGGCTTTGCGGAAAGATTTAGTACTAAAAACTAGATCCTAGATCTATACATTGAAGAGGGCAGCAGAGGCACCGACAGCCCTGCCTGCGATACAGGTGAGAGCAAAGTCGTCACTGGGAGTAGTAGGACGCCAGAGAGGAGAATACCATTGGATGACTACTAAGAAGAGAAGAAGGTGGAAGGTGTCTGCGTTGCGGTCTCTGTCTCAGGGACGATACCATGTACCCTTGGTATGGTCTACCTAGTAAAAGGTACATTTTCCCGAACCTCTGTAATTCTGTAAGAAGGGTAAGGATGTTGAATTCAGTGTAGATTCATCCCTTACATAGTAGGCTTAGAAGTAGACAGAGGGCATTTACCTAGAAATTATGCAAAATTCTAGGCAGCACTTGGAATTTTCACGCTAAGATAGGAACCCTCAGTTCCCTGAGGTTCTTCCCGCTGACATCCATCCTTCAACACTGACCATGTCGAGCAGCACACAATCAGACAACCCCGGCGAGACCATACGTCTGGCCGTGGAGCGATTTCGCATCAAAATGGAGTCCGCGGATCGGCAATTCATTCAAGACCGCGTCGATGAGATCGAAACTATGCATCTCTCGACCGATGAAAAGAAACTGAGTCATATGCGTCGCTACTAGTACGACTTAGGAACGACAAGCTCAAGTGAGAGCTGGAATGGTAACGCTCCCCTTGGCCCTGTTCAGCAACATCGCGAGGAGGCAAAGGTCTCGCGGCTAGAGGACCTGAAGACCACATTTCATCAGTATATGGATGGGATCGTTCCATCAACTATGGCGCCAGATGAATGGCGCGAAATGTTTATGAAGACTTTCGAAAGCGTGTCTAATGAGGCTCCTCGGCATGATGACAACGATGATGAGGACTTTTATATTCTGAGAAGTGATGAACTGGCTCACTTCATCAAATATGCCAATGGTGTGCACGATCCGGACTCTCGTCACTCGGGCATCTCTCCGTGGGAGCCCGTGCCTCCAATGAGAATGGAAATTCGCGAGTATGCATATACGGATCGTCCGGCTGTTCAAGCACTAACTCCTCCTGACATCGCGAAAGCACGAGAAGAATTGAAGGAGTCTCTTGAAGACAGGCTGCTAGACGAAAACTGGATTTGGGGCCATTGCGGCTACGAATTCGAGGTAAAGGTCGGTTTCCATACTGGCCTCGGCTCGTGTATAGAACACGATGCATGGTATAGCATCTATATGTATTGTCGTCAATTTGAAGAAGACTCTGATCCAAGTCACAAGTACTGGACATGGCGGGTTGTCATTTTTAGCGCTGATATTATGAATCCAACCGAGCCGATATATATTCTAGATGTCCAAAACAAGATGATAATCTAGCTATTGCCATAAGCTCTTCTAATAGTTTCATGTCGACAAAGACATAAAGATCTTCTCCTCTGGAAACCAGGAGAAGCATCTTCTGCAAGATGAGCAAATAGAGAGAGTGCCAAACTGAGCCTCTGCAGGTCAGATAAAGAAGCTGCCAACACAACATAAAGCCTACAAGAGGCGCAAGGATACTGCCAAAGAGATTTCTAGTTCCTGCCCAGCTGGCGGTGATGTGTTGTGCCGAGTTCAGCGAATGTCTCATCAGTCGAAGTTGATCGTCGGCTGGAGACCAGGCAATCAAAAGATGCTCTCGTGAACTGCGACAGCAATCGTCAAGTGTATTCCATGGGATTTGATATGACACTTAGTTACGGCAATAGTACGTGTAGATATGATCATTCTACGGAGTACTTAATAAATATCGCGAGTTAAGAATGCTTCCGATTTCCATTTTGGGACACTATTGTACATTTGTATAATTCACATATAACCCTCTCTATTGCTTCTTCTCGGTCTCGGTCTGCTCAGTTACCTGCTCAGTTACCTGCTCAGTTACCTGCTCAGTCACCTGTTCAGTTACCTGCTCGGTTACCGGCTCAGTCTCCTTGATCTCAGTAACTTCCGCAACCTCCTTCACTCCGCGCACTTTCCGATCTCTCATACCCGAGACCGACTCGATATTAGTCTGAGCATCCGAGTGTTGCTTGAGGGAGTTCTTCTTATTCTGCTGCCTCTTCTCCTGGTTACGCTTGTGCTCCTCAGGACTCAAGACCTTGCGCTTAGCAAAGCTGACAGTCAGCTTGCGGCCGTAAGGCGCCTTGCGGGAGAGAACCTCCTTAGCGTGAGAAGCGCTGGCCTGATCGGCAAAGTCGATGTGTCCAAATCCACGGGGCAAGCCAGTGCGACGGTCGATGGGGATACGGACATCAGTGACACCGGGGATATCGTCGAACATATCCTGCAGATCCTGGTCGGTCAATTCGTAGGGAACGTTGCCGATGTAGAGGGTCCTAGTGGGCTTGGTTTCGGCCATGGATCTGTACGTCGTGTTGGAGAATTGCACCACCACCTCGCGACCTTCCAGGATGCCTCCGTGCTGCTGCGTGATTGCTTGCGTGGCTTCCTCGATGGTGCTGAAGGTAACGTAGCCGAATCTGTAAGGGAGAATGGGTCAGTCTCTAGTAGGCTTTCGGTTGCATCGGTCTTGGGAACTCACCCTTTGCTCAGCCCGCGGACATCGTGCACGATCAGTGCATTCTCTACGGCGCCGAATTTCTCGAAATGCTTGCGCAAGTCCTCCGCGGTCACGTCGAAGAAGAGGTTGCCGACGTACACGGTGGTCTTCGGTACAGGGCCCTCGCTCAAATACTCACGTCGGCGTTCTTCTTTGGGCACACGGACTTGGCCGGGCGTGGATGGCTCCGGTTTGACAGTCGAGATATACCTAATCGGAATCCGTGAACGGCCTTCATCGGTCGAGTTTAACCGTGTCTGTGTGAGGGTTGGGTAGGCGAACCGAGCGGCGAGAATCGGAGTGGAGCATGTTGAACGCAACACTGCACTGCTGATTGATGAGCGTGAAGCAGCTGGGGACAATTGAAGCCGAGAAACGGCCCGGCGGAAGCAATGCCTAGAAATTAGTTGTTTTAGCAATTGTCCTCAATGTTGCATGCACCAGCGAGTACATAATGTATACATTCTCGGACTCGGACTCTGTACTCTGTATAGCTCACATTTTGAATTAAAATAACACAAGATGCGTTGATCTTGTATTAGAGATAATATGATGACAAGAGAAGAATTGCGCGAAGCCAGATAACTTTTTTTCCCGGAAGATAACACCCGGCACGTGACTGATATAGCCAATGATAAGGAGGTAGATCAAAGCAATGGAAAGCAGTGGATTGGAGATTTTATATAGACAAAACTCAGGGTTTAGGTGATAAAACACGAAGTAAACGTGAGATTTGATAACTCAAGAGTGGAAATATGGCAGTAGCCTCATAGTATGATACATTGTCCAACCCTAACACCGACAGAATCCATAAACGCAACATATTTTCTTAGATCGGCTGAATCTCGCCAGCACGCATACATATCCATAGGAAAGAAGAAGTAGAAATTGCTTCGTTACTTCAAGTCATCCGATCAAGAAACAAAACATTTCCAGGTATCACAAATGGCCAACATTTTCTGGCAAAAAGGGGAGAGAAAAAATCATGTAGAATACCAATACAACTCGTTCATTGGGAACCTTGGCCCCGACTATCGTTTTGTTGAGGCATGGGCGCCATGCCGTACCCTGTTACTGGCACACCTCCACTATCGGGACTGTTGGAGGATACTGAGTATAACGTAGGCCGAGGAATACCACTAACTGATGGTACCCGCCCTGAGGCTAGAGGACTAGACACTGAAGGCTGTGACATGCCTCCAGACTGTGGGGTTGCTTGGCGCTGTGCATCAATCATAGGCCAGAATTGATTTGTTGTGTCGAGGGTTGGGTTTTGAATGTATGTGTCCCAAGCATCCTGATATCAACATGTCAACATTGAACACCGGGTCCCGAAAAGGAAAAGACTTACCCAATCCAGATTAACTTGCGTGTCCGGCATTTGCCCGAACATGCTACTAAAGGGCGAAAGTACACCCGGCATTTCGGCCGAAGCGCCCACGCCACCTATTCCTGTTCCCATTGGTGTATCTCCCATCTTGAACATAGGGTCAGCAAAGGGCGGAGGGCCCGGGTTCATCGGGCTCATTCCGCTGCTCAACAGGCCGAGGGTCATGGCCGCGTTCTGCTTCTCGTCTTGTGGCTCAAATGAAGCTCCGGCGCTATTTTCAAGGCCTGGGACCGACATGTGCAGCTTGCTGAGCATCACACCGAGAAGGCTAGACGCCTTCCATGCTTCCATGCTCTCATCACGCGACTCATCCCAAATATCTTTCGAGAGTTGGATCGCCGCGGTCATTTCATCCCGCCGCTCTCGGCCCCATGTGTATGTGTCTCCCGATGGCCGGCCGGTCACCTGCAATGATACGCCGTGGTATAGGTCGAGACTGACAATGGTGGCTGCCAGTAAGAAGTCGGCTGAACTGAGAGAACTTATTCGGCTCTGACGACCACGGAGGCGCCCGCTGTGAGTTTCCGCGTGCAGGAGCGCCTGGACTTGCAATAACTCCATTGCTGAGTCGATACATGTCCTTCGAGAATAGGTGAAACGAGGATTTTCTCGGGCGCGAACCAGATATGGGCGATGAAGCACACACTGAGCCTTGTTGTATACGGCCATTACCTGCACAAACGATTAGTGTTGATGCGAATTGTGGCCGCTGTCAGACAACTTACGAAAAATCGCGACATGATAACATTGATAGGATCCAACTGGCACTCCTCCATAGGCCGAATATGCAAGTGCTCGGGGATCATGTCCCTTGCCTGTCGGAGTTCCGCGTCGACTTCCATCACCTTTTCGTATGGGGCCGCCGATACAGCAGAGCTTTGTTCAACCACACGTCCGAATGCATATGACAGGCGCGCCTTAGCAATCATATATGAGATTGGGGTTGGCTCATTCAATTGACGTGGTGGCGGGAGCTCCTTGCAGTCTTCATCGAAATCATCATCGTACAAATTCCGTGGTAGCTCAGTATCGCTATCTGTACTCCGGATCATCCCCGGCAACCCGACCTGGTATGAAAACAGAAGGTCGGCTTGGCGCACAAAGGTCCAGACTCGCCGTCGCATCTCACCCTGGAAAGGTGTGATATTTGGGAACATTTTGGAGTCACGGTGATATCCTGATCGCATTGCTAGGCGAACAACAACGCCGGTCATGACCCAGATCGAAATATCCGCCTCTCGGGTCTGGGAGAAATCGCCATGCAGATGAAACACGAGCGCTTCAATCAAGAACGGGTGGGGTTTCGTGTAGTCAGCCAATGTCAAGCACTGTGCTACAGAATTCCGGAATCCCCCAGCCATGTCCATGGACTTGCCCCGGAATTCAGGTGGCTCATCGCCTTCGCGGTGGTAAGACAGCATTGCCAGCCTCATCATTGCAAAGAGCATGGCAATCCAGACTAGTTCGGTCGCGGCAGGATCATCCCAATGTTTATTATACTAGCAGAGTCAGATTCTGGACTCAATGCAATTATTCTCGAGGAGCTTACCTGTGCTTGGAATGTGGGTCCATGGAGAACATCTAGGTAAAGTCAGGATCAAGACCACAAGCTACGGAGATAGCAAATACTCACGGGTTGCAGGGTCATAGCAGTTGAAATAGCGAGCAATAAGAATGTCAGTTGTATACTTAGACGGCAAGCCAGTCATGATCTCGCTACGGCTCATCGGCTTATTGATACCAAACAACAAAGTCGAGCCTGATGAATCAGTAGATGGTCGGGCCGCCTTGACTTTTTCAAATTGCTCATCAAGTTGCTTCTTGTGCGTTGTGAAGAAACTTCGCACCTCGGAGATCTATTCGATGAGTTAGAAAGACTCGAGTTTGGTCAAACCTCCCAGACTTACATCGTTTAATACAGACGCCCAATGAGCATCACTGATGTAATAGGACTTGTTATTATCCATCTTCATAATACCAAACGACTTCGTCACCTGGTCCGTGTCGCTCTCTTCGGCGCCCTCCTCTTCGATATCGAGATCATGGGAGAACCGAGTCGAGCCCACACTATTTTCCCCGGAGATCGCCGCCATGGCAGCAGATGGACCCGCAGACTGAGAGCCATTTGTCATCAACGAAAGAACCAAGCCTTCTAACCGATCGATGCGGTTTTGCATATCATCCGGTGTAGTGGATGACTGCTGGGACGAGTTCTTCTTGCGCGAGTTGGGTTGCGCGTAGTTACATGAAGCAGCATCTCCTCGTTTGACACAGTTTTCGCAAGGATTCGTACGATTGCATTTCAGCCTAGAACCGTTAGTAAAATAAAATAGAAGGTATTTCAGCCATGTCTTGAATACTTACTTTCTGTGTCGACAAGGCCCACATGACAAAGGTACTCGGTTTCGTTTCCGGACAACTCTGTAATCTGGAGAGTGGCCAGCACTCGACGAATTTGTAGAAGGGGGTGTTGGGGTCATTTTGAATGGCATGATCATGTATGGGTAACCGACTTGTTGTAATATCGACGGTAATCCGCGGATGATGCAGTGCACGTTGAGTCAACGTTCCAGCTGGGCGGGGCTCTCAAGCACGCTGTGGCAGTCCGCACAGCTCTAGGATCGAATCAAATATGCTACTCGGTTGTTCTGCTAGCTCATCCGAACAACTTTCTCAGTCTGATTGCAAGCCCACTTCTGAATATCTGCGCGGGGTTCCAAACGCGATTTTGCTTCCTTCCCTAGTCGTAGCAAGGTATGTACAGTTGGGCGCAACTTCAATGCCAGATTTGGCTCGTGTTCTAGGCAACCGTGCCAGACCCAGAACTTGAGATGTGGTTGATGTTGTACGCGACTATTTCGGGCGGTCAGGGGTTAACTAAGCCGCACAGTATCACTAGACAGATAGCGGGGCAATGCGACGAACGGATGTGCGTTGTCGAAGCTTGCGATGTGCGATGGCCGAAGGAGGGGGTGTTCGGTGCCGCGTGGATAAGTGTGGTCGGGAGGCCAAGTACAGATTCGAAAGACTATAGAGATATTTTGATTCAAGTGCGATCAAGGATTCTTCTCGAGTCAACGATAGCAACAAAGAGGTGATCATAAGGAAATAAAGCTAGGTAGACACCTGTGGACGAGGCCCCAACGAAATGATGATTAATCCGTTATCTCCGGGCGATTTTTCTTATCACCAGATGATCTCACCTCCTGCAAGTACATAGAGAGGACGGAGTATCCGCACTCCGTATATATTGTGAAATAGTCTATTATCTTCGATTCGATACATGAATACCTTCTTCCCTCTTGTGAAAGCTGATCCAGTCGATACTTTACCCCTATATCATATTCATTCCTTCTCTATTTTCCTAGACTTGATGCCGATTGGCTAGCAATCGACGATCAGTGACTCATAGGTAGAATTCAACCAGACATGCATGTCTCGAATTCTACCTTGTGAGTGGGATCTAGACTGATGTCTAGTTTGGAAGTTCGACTCACACTATGTAGACTGACTTCGCCATTATGGTACTTGTTCGTATATTCCGAGTTTAAGCTTAAAAAGAGGTGTTAGTTTAGTTTATTTAGGTTTACGGATACGCCTCGTTTTATCGCTGTGTATTCTTTAGGTAACTAGTGCATGTACAACTCTGATTAAGTAACCCTGAATTATGTCAAATACACATTTCTCGTGCACAATTCACATACTTTGTATAGACAAACTCGGTGTCGTTTCCCTCCGCAACCATATAGTATGCATCCAGGAAGATGTCGGTATTATATACATCCCTTTTTCATCCTTTATGTCTAAAGGAACAGGTGGGTTGGAAAACGAACCATTATCTTGATCGATCGTATCTGCTCCCATGGACATCTTACTAGCTTTCTTCCACTTTCAGAGACTTGGTGAGCTTTCAAATTGTTGAGCTTGGACATTTGGCTTTGTTGTATGGAGCCTATGGATATTAATAACTTCGGGGCTTGTTTAGCAAATGACTAGAAAGGCCCACTTCTATATTCTTTGGTAGGGCAAGGTGGTCGAGTCTGGTGACTTATAGGACTTATGTATAAGAGCTTAGGCTAACTATGGTTTGACTCTATATTTTTAGTATCGAGAGACAAGTTTAACCTTGTTACGCTGCGAAGGGTCCTCGGTTGTTGAACGTCGTCTCAGGTGCCGACGCACGGGCTACACTCAAAGAAGGGGTATACTAGGCATGCACTAATATGGGGAATAGCCTGGGTACGGTCTAACGGACCCATATTGCGGGGTTTAACGAATGATTAGCTTGCACTTTGTATAGGGTACTGCTTGTTGGTCGAGATACCTCTCATTCCTACCAACCACCATCGTTCATCGGATCCTAACATGCACAACTGCCGATCGCAGCGTCTTTATGTACGCCAAAAGCATTTTCAAATGCTGACTTCTTTTCTTTCTAGCGGGGAAGATTACGTATATCGTGGGATGTGATCCTGTATATAACGTGCCTCCTCGTGGCTTCTATTTTGAACTATGTAGGTCTAAGCAATCGGACACAACTATGGCTATCATTACAGCGGTTTTCCCTGATGCTGCATTTCACTATATTTTCTATGCAGTTCCTCTTCTACTCCTACTTTACCTTGCCCATAATTATTTCTACAATTCGCTAAACCTCTTTCCTGGCCCTTTCTGGGCGCACCTGACTGATATTTGGCGGTATATCGATGTGAAGGGTCGACGCCCTGAGCTTACGCATATAGCCTTGCATCGCAAGTATGGCGATATCGTGCGCCTTGGGCCACGCACTTTGTCTTTCGCAGATCCAAAGGCAGCGAAGGTGATCTACGGTCTAAACAAAGGATTCACCAAGGTAGAGCAGTGTCATGCCGAGCCCAGAAACATCTACAGCTTCTAATCAAGAGAACAGTCCGAGTTTTACCCAGTACAAATGACTGTTTCTAAAGGCGAGCCATTGCCATCGCTGTTCTCTACTCTAGATGAGAGCTTCCATGCGAATCTCCGCCGGTCTGTCAATCATGCGTTCTCAATGAGCTCTTTAGTACAGTATGAGCCAATGGTCGATGAGACTACGAAAATTTTCCTCGACCAAACGGACCGCCTCTTTGCTGATGGAGCCACAGTGTGCGATTTCGCACGATGGCTGCAATTCTTCGCCTTTGACGTTATTGGAAGCATTACATATAGCAAACGGCACGGGTTCATTGAGAAAAACGAAGACATCGATGGCATCATCAATTCCCTGGCAAATATCTTCGATTACGCTGCCCCTGTTGGTCAGATGCCGTGGCTAGATAAGCTATTTTGGAAGAATCCGATATTTGACTTCCTTCAAAAATTGGGCTTATCAGATAATTCACACCCTGTGGCCATCTTCGCAAAGCACCGCATGGAAGAACGTCTGTCAGTAAAGGCTGGCTTAGCAGACCCGGGATCAAAGGATGATCTTCTCACCATGTTCCTCAAGGCGGGTGACCTTCGTCCAGATTTCATGACGAACAAACGGATCCTTACAATGGCTGTCTCTATGGCCTTTGCTGGGTCTGAAACAACCGCCATCAGCATTGCAGCTGTGTTCTATTATCTACTTAAGAACCCGGAGTGCATGAGACGGGTTAGACAAGAGCTGGACGACGCTGTTGAGAACGGTATCATCGTGAACCGCCCAACAGGACTTGTCTCATGGACAGAGTCGCGGCAGCTGCCCTATCTCGATGCCTGCATAAAGGAAGCTTTCCGTATGCACCCTGCTGCGGGACTTCCTTTGGAGCGTGTTGTTCCTGCGTCGGGGGTAGAGATCTCCGGGCATTTCATCCGCGGTGGAACAATCGTTGGCTGCAGCGCCTGGGTTATTCATCGCCGGACAGATATCTTTGGTCCAGATTGCGACATATACAACCCTGATCGATGGCTTACTACTCCACCGGATCAATTAAAGGTTATGGATGGAATGATGCTCCAGTTTGGTGCCGGTTCAAGGACCTGCATTGGGAAGAATATCTCTCTAATGGAGATTTATAAGATTGTACCCAGCTTTTTGCGGAGATTTGAGGTATGTTCTTTTTCCTAGGCGGAGACCAGTGATGCTGAGTTCTTGATAGGTACAGCTAGCACACCCTGACCAAGAATGGAAACTGTGGAATGCATGGTTTGTACGTCAACACAACTTCAAGACGATCTTTACTCCGAAAGAGATTATAGTATGATTTGCCGTCATCGTTTAGCTCAAGTATTGAAACTTGGGAGTCGCTATACTTTGTAGAAAGACATTTCTTTCATGAAGTTCAACAACAGAGATCTTCTTTCTAGACAATTGTCAGGTTTAAAAAAGAAGTAAGCTTTTATGAAATGCTGACGTGATACTTCTTTCGGGATATATAATTTTGTTTCTGACTAGCTTTGCAGACGGCGCCTATCAATTAGTTAAAGATGCGGCGGTGCCTTTCTTGTATCGTAACCCTAAATAGAGTAATATGCTCCTGATATAACAACAGGTTTGTCACTAGTTATGATCCTATAGATTCAATATCAGGGATCCAAGAATAAAGAGCAAAGAAAATCCCCGCCCAATACCAACCACACCATCTGCGCATATTTAGGCTGCAACATGCAACTGACCTATCCAGGCCCGCCTTTCCCTTTAGGGCAAGGCGCAGCTGAACTGGGCTGAAATCATTGGATATGCCGAATCCTCGAATTCGTAATGTCTTTACCTAGCCCATATACAACATACTACTTGAACCCATGTACACGCAGAGCTACAGCAGCCAATGGAAGTATACATCTACTAACTGAAACACAGACTAGAAGTACACCGCTATATCCCTATGTCTACCGGTTAACCGTATAGACTACGGATAGTCACAGTAGTAGATATATGTGCTTTTTTTTTCTTTTTCTAAGCAGTAGAAGAGCTGTTAAGAGTCACAATAACTATCTACTATATTAGCAATCCTGTATATACATACTAAGCCCATGATAGTAGAGAATCGTGAGGTGAGGAAGTGTCAAAGTGTCATAGCCACACCATTCTACAGCTGCCTCTGGGTACTTGCATCGATGTATCCAATTGTCACCTATCTTCACACTATACCCCTGCTACTTGGGGCCAGCGCAGCAAACAAAGAACTTGTACAAACGATAAGTGCGTCCACTCCAAATACTTAATAAGCCGTCAATCCCCATTCCCGCCAATCCGCACCGTCCTTCCTTTTTATTTTGACATCCTCAAACCCGTAAAGTCATCTTCATCCAAGTTTATCTTATTATGAGTGACAATCGGGGTCGTGGACGTGGTGATCGTGGGGGTGACCGTGGCCGTGGCCGTGGTGATCGAGGTCGCGGTTCCGATCGAGGCCGTGGTCGCGGGGACAGTCGTGGTGATTTAGCCCTCCGCCCAGCCGGTAGAGGCGATGGAAATCGTGGAGATTTCCGAGGCCGAGGCGGTGATAGAGGTCGTGGAGGCGATCGTGGCAGAGGTGACTTCCGTGGCCGTGGTGATTTTCGTGGTAGGGGTGATTTCCGCGGTGGCCGTGGTGGAGGAGGGCGTGGGGGTGCTACAAACTTTGGCCCGCCTATCTTCAGGTTTGCCTTCCTCACTCTTCGCTGCTCATCAAACAAATCTAATCCTTTGGCTATAGACAGGGCGAACCAATCCCACCACCTAACCCCACCGTCACCAAGACCGAGAACGACCTTGCCAAAGCTCTGGTTGTGAGTGGCCAGAAGACCGTCAGACAGGCGAAATATCCCGAACGTCCTGGTTACGGCACAGCTGGCAGGCCTGTGACTTTATATGCGAACTACCTGCCGTTAAGCCTGCCTAACAAGCAGCTTTTCCGCTACCATCTTTCCATTGCAGCCGACTCTGCAGGCCGATCTGCCCCTGTGGGCAAGAAGGCCCAACACATCGTGCGTCTGCTGTTGGAGGAGCACTTCCCACAGCAAAAGAACAGCATTGCCTCGGACTTCCGCTCTACCCTAGTCTCGTGCGTCAAATTGACCGAGGGTAAATTCGATGTGCGATACAAGGAACACCTGGATGATGACTACATCGATCCTCCCCGGGTGCACCAGGTTACTTGCCAGTACACTGGTGAGGTCAATCCTGCCGACTTGGTCAACTACCTGACCTCCACCAATGCTGGTGCCATGCTAGAATCCAAGTCGGAGATTGTAGCTGCCCTCAACATGATCATGGGGAACCACCCCAAGACGGACGATCAGGTCGTCTCTGTCGGAGCCAACAGACACTACAGTCTGCGTCAGGATACCATGGAATCGTTCAACCTTGGAGGTGGCCTATCCGTCCTGCGCGGATTCTTTGTCAGTGTGCGTGCCGCAACTGCTCGTGTGCTCTTGAACGTCCAGGTCAAATATCTGGCATGTTACAATAAAGGACCTCTGGTCAATGTGATCCAAGACTACGGCAATAGAAACTCTTACCGCTTGGAAAAGTTCCTCAAGAGCCTCCGCGTTCGCATCACTCATATTTCCCGCAAGAACAGCCGCGGTCAGCCCCGGCCTCGCATCAGACCTGTCTATGGCCTGGCTAACCGCGGTGATGGTGGCTCGGCGCCCAACCCACCCAAGGTTCCCCGCCACGGTGCTGGTCCCCAGGATGTGCAATTCTTCCTAGCCGAATCCAGCCCTCAGCCCGTCGCCGTGCCTGGTGCGCCTGAGCCCAAGGGAAAGAAGGGAAAGAAAGCTCCCAGGGCCGGTCCTGCGGAAGCCGGTCGCTACATTACCGTTGCGGACTTCTTCAAAAAGGGTCCGTCGATATTTTTTCCTTTAATTTTCCTTCGGCTCCCTTCCTCCTCGTGTTGTGCTGACTTTCCTCTTAGAGTATAACATGACTTTGAATGCGAACCTTCCAGTGGTGAATGTCGGGTCTCGTGAGAGACCTGTGTATCTTCCCGTTGAGGTCTGCGAAGTCGAGCCTGGTCAGCCAGCTAAGTCCAAGCTTTCTGGTGATCAGACAGCCAGTATGCTCCGCTTCGCCGTTATGGGCCGAAAGCCGGGTCAGAACGCTCAGTCGATTGTCACCAAGGGTGTGGGTGTGCTGGGACTAGGCGAGCCATTGAATCCCACACTGGTAAACATTCCCTCGCTCCCAAAATCTTGTCAAGCTTTCTAACTTTCCATTTACAGTCTGCTTTCGGTATTAACTCTTCCACCCAACTGATCACGGTTCCTGGGCGCGTTCTCTCCGCCCCAAATGTCTACTACAAAGACGGAAACAGGACCAAGGAGATCAGGACTCAATATGGCAGCTGGAACATGCGCCAAATCCAGTTCTCCAAGGCTGCATCCATGAAATCTTGGACTTACCTCTACGTTGATCAGGAGGGCTCCCGGCCAGTTTTCCAAAACCCAGCTCAGCTCAACGCGTCTCTGGAAGGCTTCAGAAAGACACTCAGGGATATGGGAATGGCTGTGGACCCCCACAAGCTTGGCAAACGTGTTGTCCTGACCGGCAAGAACGACGCTCACGATATTCAGCAAGCCGTCGTCGATCTGCAGAAACAGCACAACCCCATCTTCATTCTGGGTATACTATACACTAAAGACACTGGTGTCTACAACTGTGTCAAGCAAGTCTGCGACGTCCGCTGCGGAATTCGCAACGTGAACGTCCTCGCAGAGAAGCTCATCAACTCCAACGACCAGTACAATGCCAATGTGGGCCTGAAAATCAACCTCAAACTAGGCGGTGCCAACCAGGCTCTTCGCACCCAGGATCTCGGCATAATCTCCGAAGGCAAAACAATGCTCGTCGGCATCGATGTCACCCACCCTTCGCCGGGCTCCGCCAGCACAGCCCCCAGTGTCGCCGGCATCGTCGCCTCCGTCGACGCAACCCTCGCCCAGTGGCCTGCCGAGATCCGTGTCCAAGGCGCCCGCCAGGAAATGGTCGCCGACCTCGAAACCCTGCTCGCCTCGCGTCTCCTGCACTGGCGCAAACTGAACAGATCCCTCCCAGAGAACATCATCGTCTACCGCGACGGCGTCTCAGAAGGCCAGTACAACAAAGTCATCGAGGAGGAACTCCCCCTCCTCCAGGAAGCATGCAAGAAGACGTACCCAGCAGACCAGACCAAGAAAGGCCTCCCACGCCTGGCCATCGTCGTCGTCGGAAAGCGCCACAACACCCGGTTCTACCCAACAACCGAGCAAGACTCGAACCGCGAGAACCCCATCCCCGGAACCGTCGTCGACCGCGGCGTCTCCGAGGCCCGCGACTGGGACTTCTTCCTGCAGGCGCACTCCGCCCTCCAGGGCACAGCCCGTCCAGCCCACTACTTCACCGTCTGGGATGAGATCTTCTACCCCCGCCACCCAGCTAACAGCACCGGGCCCGGCGCAGCTGATGTCCTCCAGGACCTCACTCACAAGATGTGCTACCTGTTCGGCCGTGCCACGAAGGCGGTTAGCGTCTGCCCGCCGGCGTACTATGCCGATCTGGTGTGCACCCGTGCCCGCTGCTTCTTGAGTGACCTGTTCGACCCTATGCCCGTTGATGCTTCCGGTGGTAGCACCAGTGGCACGGACGGCGCGTTGGAAATGACTCGCACGCGGGATGTCGTGATCCACCCTAACATTGCAGAGACTATGTTCTACATCTAGTCTGCTTTTGAGAATCTGCGTTCCGTCATCTATCTGCTATCTACTATGCGTTTTGCGTATCTTTTGAATATTGCTTGACTCGACTTGGATAAATTTGGTGGTGGAGAGAATTGGAAATGGAATTGAAATAATTTGATGGAGGAATGAATTATGGATATCATTTGGACCTGGAAGACCTACTTACATTCGCTCGCTCATCGTTGGTCTTTGGAAAATACCGTTTGGGATATTCTGTCTCGCTTGGCTTCGATACTGGACACTGGAGACTGTTTCTTATCTTAGACAGTACCTTAGCTGTGAGACTCAATTAAATCTTGAACGATGACATCTTTTGTGATCCCTGGGTAGGTGTATTATATTGTTCTACGCTATTGAAAGTAGGACCAAGGAATCGGAAGTATAACACCATAAATTAAGAGATTAACGAATCCCGCTCTCATGGAAATAAACTTGTACACTAATAACATTTTGAGGGCAAGGTACAGAGATAAACAAGAAGGCAAAAGGTTGAATAGTACACGCAGGCCAGGCATTCCACACTCGACTCCAACTAACATTGAATTTCCAAGCGCGAAATAAAAGGAAAGCCTTCAGCCTCGATTGTCTTTTTTTTTTGTGATTTTGCAGTTTCGCGGACAAATGTCCAAAGTTAATGCGGGTATCGATACATATTGTTCAGAAAAAGTCGGCCGTTGCTCGTCAGAAGACGCCGCTGACAAGGATACACACGTAGTATCGAGCTAAGCCCTAGACCAGCGACTAGCTCACTTAGTTGTTGTCTCCGTGGTTCCAGCTGGGCTGGTTGTGGCCAAGGGGGTTGCGCTGCGCAGTGGCATTCCTCCTAACCGGCTCGGGGGATGCGTCGTCAAAGTTACCCCAGTGTGGCTCCATCATCTTATTGTGCTTGTCGTGGTTTTGGGTAGGCTTAGGAGGGGTCGGCTCGTCGTAGTTATCCCAATGGGACTCCATCATCTTGTTGTGCGCGTGATGCTGCTGGGTAGGATGAGGGGGGGACGGTTCGTCATAGTTACCCCAGTGGGACTCCATCGCCTTGTTGTGCTTGTCGTGGTTTTGGGTAGGCTTAGGAGGGGTCTGCTCGTCGTAGTTATCCCAGTGGGACTCCATCATCTTATTGTGCGCATCATGTCTTTGGGTAGGCTTGTTCTCCTTGACGGGCGATTCGTCCGTCAGGTCGAATTGCGAAGCGAAGTTCTTCTTGCGGTTGGCGACGTTTCCGCCTGTTGGAAGGGGCTCGTCCTTCTGCTCGCGCTCGGAGAGCTGGGGCTGGCCGTTGTCGTCAAAGAGGCGGTTCTCGTAGAGGCGCTTGCCGCGACCCCCGAATGAGCTGATGATCCGCCCCTCGTCCGCGGATTCTGAATCGGTCATGTCAAAGTGGCGATCTGCGTCGCGACGGGGCTTGGCCACGTCCTGCTTGGTTTGGGGGGATCCGGCGCCTTCTTCGTCATCGCCAAAGCCAAAGTGGCGCACTTCTTGCCCGCGTAGGACGCGCTGGCCCTTCACAGGGGTCTCAACGTCGTTGAAGTCCCAGTGGGTTTCGTGTTTGGTGTTGGCCTGCCTCACTTCTGCTTTGGCCTCGCGCTCCGAGTTGTCTCCGCCGATCTCGAAGTGGTCGTACTTTCCGGGGACGGCTTTGTAGTAATGGCGGTGTTCATCGACAGGTCCGGTGCGCGAGTCGGGCACGTGATCATCCTTCACGAAAATATCGCTGAAGTTGCGCTCGGCAGGTCGCCCAGCCGAGGGCGCAAAGGGAGCCACAGGGGCGCGAACCTTCTTGGTAGGGGACAGAAGCTCAGTCAAAGAACCCGCTCCGTAGGGGTCTGGGGTATATTTCTTGGCTGTGGATGGTCTGCTGGGGGTCTTCGCGCCGCTTTCGGGCTCAGCGACCTCCTTGACTGGCGAGATGAGCTCGGTCAGGGAGTCGGCTGCGTAGGGGTCCTTGATGCGGCGCTTGCCAGAGGATGAGGGGCGGTGGGGGAGATCGGTATCCAACTTCTGGGAAGAAGGCTGCGAGGGGGTCCCACGCGCCGTCTCGGCGTCTCTGAGGAGACGGAGTTGGTCTTTTCCATCACGAATGGGCCACTGGCGTCCGCGCGCTCCAATAACCTCGATTTGCTTCAGCAATGAGGCCTGATCCCAGTAAATTCGGATCTGCTTGATCTGTTGATTGGTGTCGAAGTGGACGATATGAATCTGCGGGATGATGCATTAGCTTTGATAAGCGACGCGCGTCGGGGAATTTACCGTGGGAAAGGTCGCGACACGGTCGGCCAGGAAATTATCGTCGAGTGAGGGGAGATAAACCCCACCACCCTCGGTGAATTCGAGGGTTGTCTCCATGTCGAGACATAGCGAGTCTGATCCTTCAATGGCGCTGATGACCTTGTTCGATTTCGTCTTGACCACCTTCGCGTTCTTCAATACATGAGTGATCACGTTGTCGGACTTCTCGAACTTCGTCGTGGTAGGAACATAGATCAAGGACACATCGTCGGCCAACTTAGCAGCCTTGGGGTTATCCAGGAACCGCTGGTATTCGGTCTTGAAGTAGGACATTGTCAACCGTATAGGGACAGGGGGTTTGAAAGGGGGAAGATATTCCAGAGAAGATAGCTACTCTAGGATACTCCAGAAGTAAGCTAGACGATATTGAAGTTACAAAGAAACTATTTTCCAATTGAGAAGGGGAAAGAGAGAAGGGGAGAAGGGAAAGGAAGCGATGTCCTACGATGCCCAAGCGCGGGAGTCCCAACGTACATTACTCGGCATAAATAATATACAGGGGAAACGCCAGAACCAGTTAGTCATCGGTACCTTGCATATTTAGTTAATGCAGATATAAAATGAAGTGAAAATGCAGTAGAAAACACGCTGAAGTCCCTGAAATCTTCTGGAACCGTCTGAAAACACGCCAGTGTTTCACCATACGGGCTAGGCTTGGGGCTTGGCCTCGCGTCTCTCCGGTAACTGGAGAATCTGGAGAATACACTTTAAAGGCTTCAACCTCTACAGGGGGATGGATTGCACAGGGCACATGCAGCATAATGTACATTGTACATTTCAGAAGTACTGGATTGAAATGCCCCTCCAGTGGGTGACACGATCTCTGGCGAGTCGGGAGTCATTTCAACAGTCTGCAATGCCGATTATTCAAATCAGACACTCTCGAGTAGAAGACATGATTGGTCTTTCATTGAAGTATAGCCAAAGTCGAAGTATGGCATATGTACCGAGTAGGGACTTGTCAAACTCCAGCTCCTGACCGGCCAATTCATTTTTTTCCTGTAAGGCAGTAAAGCCCTCCTAAGCACTTGTCGTATCTTTGAGGAACGATAGATAGCATGGTAAATTATCGTATGGGCGAAAAAGGTGGGTATGTGTTGCAATCGTGTCTCATTACAAAGGTCTGTTGACGGAAACCGCGTTAGAAAAGATCCCATGTACTGGGCGTGGTCGAAGGACTTACCCAAGATAATCCTCCTTGATGGTGCCAATGGCATTGATAGCAGCCACGTCGGGCTTGACACCGAGGATCTTCAACCGCAAACTGGTTCCTTTCTCAATCACTTGATCGGCATGATCAGTGTATTGCGGCGGCACGGTGTTAGGCTCCCATTTGATATCGGAGGGAATGTTCTGATTGGTTGTCAGCAGCGAAACTCAAGAGATCCATGGTCAGATGAAACAAAACATACCTTTCGCGCAATGAAGACAGACAATGGGCCCGCCAGGGTGAAGATACCCGTGGGCTTGACGGAGGTAACAATGGCATCGACCTAAGCTCAGTCAGCGGGAAGCCAAAGGCCAAAACCTTGTATTCCAAGCGCATACCGTCTCGCCACGGAACGGCTTCCAGATGATCGCACGATATCTGATTGTGTATTCCGCCTGTCCGATTCCAGGCATCACCCGCCCCTCGCCAATATCAACCATGTCCATCACACAGATCACAAAGTGATCACCTGTGCACCGTCCCTCTTCCTCTTCGTTGAGTCGGCCGATGAGGTACTCTCGCATGTTGGGTCCGAAATAGGACGGGTGCATAGAAATCACCTTGGTCTCTTCTTTGAGGAAGAACATCGTCGCGGTTATGGTTGAATGAAAATGCGCTAATGAATTGCGGAGTGGAAATATTCAAGTCGCTTTCGGGACAGTGATGCTGTCAATCGAGGTCGAGGGACGGCGTTTTCGACCACGCGCGCATGACCTGCAACGGTAAAGCACAAACAAGATGTGGGATGTGGCTGCTAGAAATGAGCGAAATGAGATCCGAGTACCCGTGGGAGTGGCAGAGATTGTATCTGCCTTGGAACTTGAACGAGGAGGCAGATACGTTGCTGCAGGCGCAAGCTTTCCTTTCGTCAAGAGCATCTCGTGGGCCAGGTTTGGGTGGGTGGAGTCACGTGGTACGATTCTTGAACGGTGAGAAGTTGACTTGAGATTTGCACATTCAAAAATACTGCAACTTCAATTTTTTTCCGGTATATTAGTTAATGGAATACGTAGCCAATATTGCACTTGATGATGATTTAGCCATGACCTGGTGGAGGATTAGTTCTTATGTGAGGAATGATTGGATGATCTATAGCAGACCAAACAACATGTACAGAAGTAAATAGTGAACTTTCCTGACTTCGCTCTCGATTCAGCTTATGATATCATTTTTACGCCGTATATAGCCTTGACCGGCTAGCGTTGACTTGTTATTGGTTTTCAAAAATCGGCTTGGATGTATACCGCTAGCTATATATATCAGTCTACTCCAAACTGCTGTCGTCAATTTCAATATTTACATTACAACCGAGCGCTAAATTGACAATATGGAAGGCATACTAGATCTTCATCCTATAACCCTAGGGACCATGTAAGAAAATACCTAAACTTGTAGGAAAATAGTCTAAAGCCTCACTGGAGTATTATATACTCCGTAGTTAACGACCAATTTAATGAGATACGAAAGAGAATCCCAATTAAAACCACTATGTATATAATCAATTACCTGTCCCTAGGTAATGTAGGATCTCGTGGTGAAACTATAAATGTAGATGATCTGATAGGCTTGTGCATGGCGGGTTGGTGTATACCGTTACGATGCCAAGACCAACGTCTTCTAAGCACATGACGCCAGGGCCAGGACGAAGATCAATTGCACCACTCAACGCTTTCCGATAATGAGAATGCCACTTGCCTGATCCCATCACCCCGCAAAACTCTTCCTCTAGAATTCCCCATCTTTTTGTTCCCAAACCGGCAAGATGGCGCTTAATCTTGAGAAACAGTTACTCTTCGTAAGTATCCGCATCCAATTCCCAGAACGACTAGAGCTGACTGTGATTCAGTATGGAGCCTACCATAGCAATCCCGTACATCCGCCCTACCCTCATCTCGAATAATATCAACGCTCACTAACAGCGTAGGTCAACGTCGCAATCCACATCACCTGCGTCCCAATCCTACTGTTTACCGGCATCGTCCTCGTACGTGCATCTCGGCATTTTACAACCGAACGAGATATTCCCAGTGTACAAAAGTACTAATAGTGACTTTCAAGGCCTGCAACTGCCCACCCCTGTTCACCCTCCCGGACATTATCCGAATCGAATACCTGCCCGCGAATGCCGGCACAATCGGCGCTCTTATTTACGCTACTTTTTATATCCTCCTAGAGCCCATTGCCGGCGGTCTACTCGCACCCGCCCTGATCTCGGCTGCATACTACGGAAACTACTTCCTCGGCACGTACGGAAGCACCGTGAACTACTGGGCCGGGGGCATCCACGTCGTGTCATGGCTGGCGCAGTTTGTCGGACACGGCGTGTTTGAGAAGCGTGCGCCTGCCTTGCTGGATAACCTTGTTCAGGCTCTCCTGCTTGCGCCGCTATTTGTCTGGATGGAGGTTCTGTTCTTCTTCGGATATCGCCCACAGCTCAAGGAGCGGTTCGAAAAGGGCGTGGAGCTGGAGATTCTGAAGTTCCGGAAGCAGGGGAAGGGCAAGGGCAAGGCGGAGCAGTAAATGCGGGTGTGGGTGCAGCACGCAGCAAGGGGAGGTATTGCTCGCCAAGATCGAGGGCCGTATGTTCTCGGGTTGTCGCGGTTGATGTTGGAAGCTTCAGTGGTTCCATGGGCGCGTTGATTCATATGTCCTGTTATTAGCAAGCGATTTCCGGCGCATTTTTATGCTTTTGCGATTGTCATTTCGCATTGTCTTTGGCCAATGGGGATATGCTGATCCCTTTCCCGTGGAGTGGTCGTTGCTGTTTTGGGGCCAATGTGTGATTCTATTGTATGGTAGTATGGCAATGCCAAGTCAGTCGACTGACTTGGAAACAAGCAAATAATACTGCGTACTCCGTAGATAACAACATCAGCATACAAAGTATACAAACCGCCCGTCTTCGGTTGCCGTGACGAAAGCCATGACATAAGCGATTCACCTGACCAGGAATTCCGCCGATCCGAGAAGAGAAAAAAACGGAAGGACACCCGTGGCACACTCTTCCGGTCGGCAATGCAAATGGAAGCAACTCATTCTGGGCTTGTATAATATTTTGAAAAATTGGGAGAATTTGTAGAAATCGAAATATAGAAAAGGGAAAAAAATACATATAACATTGTAGGACTAAGAAAAGTCGTAGGAGATACACCGTGGCTACACTAGGGCCACCTCGGAGGGCCCAGGGTCCGAAACGGTTTAGCGCGAGTCCTGAGAATCCAATCCTCCCCCCGACGACAAAGCTCTCCCTCCCGTCCACAATCCCTCTCTCCTCTCCCGTTCTCCTCTCCCCAATTACATCTCTCCCTCAGAGAATTCATCCTCTCATCCTCTGAACCCCCTTTCACAATGTTCAGAAACGCTCTGCGGTCGTCCAGCCGCTCCGTTGCGGCTGTTTCGGCCACTGGCCGCATCGCCTCGGTGAGTCTATCCCATCCCAGCCGCCTTCGTCCATCGCCAGTTCGACATCCTTCATCTCAATCCTGAGCTCGATTGATCCTCATACCTCCTCACACCTCGACAATAATACATCAACAATAGCTAGGACGCATTGTCCTTCTCTGGGATGGTCATTAACAGGTTTTTCGTCAATTACAGGTCCGCGCGGCTGCTGCCGGTCCTCTCAACGGCGTTCGCTCGTACGCTTCCGAGGCCAAGGCTACCCCTACTGAGGTCTCCTCCATCCTTGAGCAGCGCATCCGTGGTGTCTCTGAGGAGGCTGGTCTCGCTGAGACTGGTCGTGTCCTGTCGGTCGGGTACGTCAATTCTCCCTAGGCGGCTGGGGGCGCGAAGAAAAATTCGGTCCCCGGTTACAATGCCATTGAATCCGCCATTATTTCTCAACATTCGAAAAATTACCGATACAGAAACTAATTGAACTTCAAACAGTGATGGTATCGCCCGTGTCCACGGCATGACCAACGTCCAGGCTGAGGAGCTGGTTGAGTACGTGAACCCCCAAAGTCTTGGCATTATGCCTATTCAAAAAACTAACTTATCTTCAGGTTCGCCTCCGGCGTTAAGGGTATGTGCATGAACCTCGAGGCTGGCCAGGTCGGTGTCGTGCTTTTCGGTTCCGACCGTCTCGTCAAGGAGGGTGAGACTGTCAAGCGTACCGGCGAGATTGTAAGCACTTCAATCCAACCCCTAGGTTCATTCTTATACTTGGACATTGAATCTATCCACGTATGGCAATTCTCTAACACGATCCCCAGGTCGATGTCCCCGTCGGTCCCGAGCTTCTCGGCCGTGTCGTCGATGGTCTCGGTAACCCCATTGATGGCAAGGGTCCCCTTGGCACCAAGGAGACTCGCCGTGCCCAGCTTAAGGCCCCCGGTATTCTGCCCCGTCAGTCCGTCAGCCAGCCAGTGCAGACTGGTTTGAAGTGTGTCGACTCCATGGTGCCCATTGGTCGTGGTCAGCGTGAGTTGATCATTGGTGATCGTCAGACCGGTAAGACCGCTGTCGCTCTCGACACCATGCTCAACCAGAAGCGTTGGAACAACAAGTCCGGCTCTACCGAGGAGGAGAAGCTCTACTGTATCTACGTTGCCGTTGGTCAGAAGCGTTCGACTGTCGCTCAGCTCGTCAAGACCCTTGAGGAGCAGGATGCCATGAAGTACTCGATTATCGTTGCTGCCACCGCCTCCGAGGCCGCCCCCCTGCAGTACATTGCTCCCTTCACTGGCTGCGCCATGGGTGAGTGGTTCCGTGACAACGGCCGCCACGCCGTCATCGTCTACGATGATCTGTCCAAGCAGGCCGTTGCCTACCGTCAGATGTCTCTGCTGCTCCGTCGTCCCCCCGGACGTGAGGCCTACCCCGGTGACGTTTTCTACCTGCACTCTCGTCTCCTCGAGCGTGCCGCCAAGATGAACAAGACTCACGGTGCTGGTTCCTTGACTGCCCTGCCCATCATTGAGACCCAGGGTGGTGATGTGTCCGCTTACATTCCCACCAACGTCATTTCCATCACTGACGGTCAGATCTTCTTGGAGTCCGAGCTGTTCTACAAGGGTATCCGTCCCGCCATTAACGTCGGTCTGTCCGTGTCCCGTGTCGGTTCCGCCGCCCAGGTCAAGGCCATGAAGCAGGTCGCCGGTTCCCTCAAGCTGTTCTTGGCTCAGTACCGTGAGGTCGCTGCCTTCGCTCAGTTCGGTTCCGATCTTGATGCCTCCACCAAGCAGACCCTTGCCCGTGGTGAGCGTCTGACTGAGCTCCTCAAGCAGAAGCAGTACTCCCCCATGTCCGTTACCGACATGGTTCCTCTCATCTTCGCCGGTGTTAACGGTCTCCTCGACACCATCCCCGTCGACAAGATCCTCACCTGGGAGTCTGACCTCCTTGCTCACCTCAAGAGCACCCACCCCGAGATCCAGGCTACCATTGAGAAGGAGGGCCAGGTCTCCAAGGAGACTGAGGCCACCCTCAAGAAGACCATCGCTGCCTTCAACGCCACCTTCAACGCATAAGTGAAGAAACAACTCGGATGATCCCTCGTGGTCGGCTTTGTTTTCTTGACTCTATGTGTATAGACAAGATAGCCTGTACAATTTTGAGCCCATTGTTTTTCTGTTCTTCTTGGTGCCGGTGCCTGGCAGGAGATCTCAGTCTGCCCCTGGATGTAGCGATGTAATTATCTGCATGATCCTGGGGGGCGGACCAAGGATTTCTCGTAGTGCTGTTCGAGCGAGAACTCAAATGACTTTGGTCTGCCAAAATGTGATTATATCCTGTACGTTTAGATTTTATCCGCGCATCGGGGGCGCGTGATGGGTGGACGACCGTTCTAATTCCGTCTGGTCTCCTTATGCTCTCCATGTTGGACCTCAATTATTTTCATTTGTTCATTGTTATATCGTAATTCTAGACTGTAGATTTGGTTTGCACGACTGCTAGACGTAGTATTCCATCGGATGTACCGGGTTGGAGATATGCGAAACATGGCAACTTCAGTCTAGATACACGCCAATCGACCGACGGAACTGAATATAAGCCTATTTTTATGCCCATTTTTACGACATTCTATACCACGGCATATCATTGAAAAGACACGACGACCCGGTAGTAGAGGCCGAAACCGGCATCCGATTTGTTATCGATAAGCGATCAAGATTTTCCCGGAGATCACCAAGTCCCCCGCGTGCAAGCAACTTCGCTTTTCTCTGTTACTGATTATATCGTTATTATCGCTCTATCGCCGTCATGTCTGCCCCTACCGATAAACCTCCCTCCTCCTGCAAGGTGATGTTGAGCAAGAATGTTGCCAACCATCTCCTCACCGAAGTCCACGAGGGCCTTAAGACCCTCGAGAAGCCGCCTCACTTGGTCGGCCTGCTGGCCAATAATGACCCTGCAGCGCTGATGTACGCGCAGATGACGCAAAAGACCTGCGAGGAGAAGTGAGTCTCTATAATATTCTGATTATCCGGCTCCAATGGATCCAATGGCTTCTTTGGTGGGGGTAGCTAGTATGATTCATACATACCCCTCCGCCAACAAAAAAAAAAAAAACCAAAAAAGCCTAGAACGACCCTAAAAGCACAGCCAACACCTCAAAACACAACCAGAAATCCAATTGAAGCAACCGACTAACGCAATGCCTTTCCCAGCGGCTTCAAGTACACCATGCGCGAGGTGTCCCGCGACGATATCGAACAGGCCATCCTGAACGCAAACACCGACAACGACGTCGACGGCATAATCGTCTACTACCCGATCTTCGGCACCCGTCAAGACCAGTACCTGCAGCAGATCGTCGACGTGACCAAAGACGTCGAGGGCCTGAGCCACCGCTACATCTTCAACATGTACCAGAACATCCGCTTCCTGGACGGCGAGGCCAAGCGCCAGAAATCTATCCTGCCCTGCACCCCCCTGGCGAATATCAAGATCCTCGAGTACCTCAACATCTACAACACAATCCTGCCCTACGGCAACCGTCTCTTCGGACACACGATCTGTGTTGTGAACCGCTCTGAGGTCGTGGGTCGTCCGCTTGCTGCTCTGCTGGCTAACGACGGCGCTTGTGTTTACTCGGTTGATATTACTGGTGTGCAGAAGTTCACTCGTGGCGAGGGATTGCAGAAGAACACGCATGAGGTTGTTGATCTTGAGGGAAAGACTTTGAAGGATGTTGTGCCGCTTTGTGATGTGGTTATCACTGGTGTTCCCAGTGAAAAGTACAAGTTCGATACGAGCCTTCTGCGTGAGGGTGCTGTTTGTGTCAACTTCTCAAGCGAGAAGGTATGTCTTTGTGTTTTTGAGTCTGGTTATGAGGTTGTTGCTGACTGTTCTGATATAGAACTTCCCCTACGAGGTCCGAGACAAGGCCTCGCTTTTCGTTCCCTCTATTGGAAAGGTTACTATTGTTGTTCTGTTGCGGAACCTGCTGGTATGTTTTATCTCTATACTTCATTCGCATGCTCAGTGGTCCTTGGTAACATCTAACATGACAAATTACAGAGACTCATCCAGAACAAGCGAATGGACGATGTCAAGCCCGCCGAGGCTACGGAACGACCTGGCACCCTCGAGGCATCATCGTAGGTCGATCACCACCGGTTGAAATTTCAATCTCGATGGCCATGCATTGAGCTGGCCATTTCGTAAAAAAATTATAGATATTCTGTTTGTTATTAGCCATTTCGATTATACTCTGAGACTTATGTTTCTTCTTTTGTTTCCTGTGCTTAGATATCCAGTCGCATTCCATGGTTGAAACTTATAGAGATTGGCTCTGTTGCCTTTGTCTATTCTTCTAACAAGGACTGTTTCTTGTTTAATACCATAGCTTGTTGTTTACACTCTGACGTTGCATAATACCTCAATAGAAAACTGCTGGCGGGCTCGAAGGATGATATTAATATACTAACAAATTGCCCCGAGAATAATTGGGACTGGTAACACTCAAACCTGTAACGCGCAAAGAGCCATTCAGTTCACCTTGACACAAGCTTAACGAACAAAGACAAGAACGATGACAAGAACTAACAGGGGAAAAAACACAAGAGAAAACGCAATCAGGAACCAATAGGGCTTCAACAGAAGAAGCCACCAAATGATGAGATCGCCCCAGTCACTCTCCCAATCTGCGAACTCATCAGCCCCAGTCAGAATATACCTTAGCGACTCAATCGCTGACAGTTGACTATTATCACTGATAGCGACCTTCTGGAGGAGTTCTGCAGGAAACAAAGGCGTTTCCGGCACGAGAATGACTTGAACGTAAGGGCTTATAGCGCTAGGACCCACGATTCCGATCATGCGCCGTGGGACCTGAAGCCCAGGTGCCAGGACGATGAGGTGGATACAACAGGTGTAATTCACACGCCGGTCGAGTCTCTTTGTCTGGATACAATAGAAATAGCCATGTGAATACTGTTCGGCGGTGCGCTCTGTTTCTTTTCCTCCAGACTCATCCACGGACGGCGTAGTTGTTACATTGGTCATCTGTTCTATAGTGACTGAACAGGCTTCCAGTCCCTTGATTTCAAGGGTCTCGGTGGCATCCACAAGCGAGACAATGTCTTCGGGGGAAACCCAGGCAATGACTACTGGGAACTCCGGGAGAGCTGAAATGATCGGATTGTTAGTTCAGTTTCTCACTCAAACACCGGGATTCGGCGCGGCGAGAGCTTACCACGAGGTCGACGCAGAGTAGATACAATGTATCCCATGTTGGTGGTCTTCACGACTGTGGAAGATAGTTGTGAAGGAGTTTTGATGATTCGAACTTGATTGAGAGTCAAACCATACAGTCTAAGAGCAGTTGAGCAGCAAGGTGCAAAGTTGTCCGAAATCTAACATCATTAATCCCCAGGCTCTGACTTGGAAGGTTCGAGTCAACCCGAGGTCTCTTCAAGTTGGGAAAGTGCAGTACAGCTCCAGGAAGTGATCCACGTGAGCTCAATAGCCCTAGCTAGGACATCACATTCTAACAGATCAGGCTAAGACACCCAGCATATAATAGTTTTTCTCTCATGTCGAGTGAGGTGCAGGTGTTGCATACGAGATTGCTTTCACTGCTGGTCGATAGTGATCAAGTCACGTACACTGTTGGGATGCTTCTGATTAACTATGCCTAGTGAAAAGAAAAACACAGAAGACCGACCTCTTCCTTGCTCATTTGAACATGTGATACCCATGTACTCTCCTCAATCTCTCTTAGGGAATGAACTGGCTTTGCAGTTTGCAATAACCCTGAAAACATAATATCTGATAGTAATTGATAGGCAACCTTCCTCTAGCCAAACTTCTTCTCATTTTCCTTCGCTGCCAATCTCAAAACATCAATCTCGCTGGCAACCCAGCGACGGAAAGGCTCTGGGTGGAATACACCATCTACCGAGAACCAAGTTGTGAAGGGCGCCTCACACCGCTTGTCCTGGAGAACCTTGCCAGAGGCGGACTTATAAATGACATGCAACTTGTAGAGCTTGGAGAACTTTTTGGTTGACGATGACACAGATATCTATAAACAAGTCCTGTTAGTTACCTGGCCAAAAAAAGAATATCAGAACGAAGACTAATTGACATACCGTCTCCCCAGTCTTCCTCTTCCCGGAATATACCTCGCCAGCCTCGACGGCCCAAATCCAGTATGTGAGAATGGCGTTCAAGAAGAAGTATGTCCCTACTGCCGCGATAATCCAGGGCGAGGTAGTTGCTTCCCAGCCAAGCCTGCGGTCTGCATAGAAAGTAAACCCTGCAATTGCGACAGCACTATATCCAAGCAAGAAGCGAATGTTCGTCTTCGAGTAGTCCGGTGTAAAAGCGTATGGCGCGGGAAGGTTGGTGAGATAAGGAAGCAGAGCATCGTCGCTCGTAGATTTGAGATCTGTTGCTCACGCCGTTAGTGTTGTTGCTGTATAGAGTATAGCGGGATTACGTACCATTGGTCGAGTAGACCGGCACCTTGCTGGAAGCCATAATATATTCGAGAATAGATGCGAGTAAAGAGCTTTTTAAAAACCAAAAGACCGAGTGTGGTTTAGCAGACTGTTGTTTACCGCAGGACAAAGATGCGGCGTGGCCCTTGGGAGAAAGCTGGAGCTAACGCGGGCCAATGACATCCCTCTCCGCCTGGCAACCTCTCCTTCGCGGCCCCTTCAACTTTCCATCCCCCACCTGCAGCCACCACTAATTTATTGTTGGTTCGAAGGAGGCACTTCTTCGATTCTTATTCTGCCTCAACATGGCAATTCAAGGGGCTGATCAGACCATCCTTAGGGATCCGGCATTATTGTGAGAGAACATGATTCGATCAAGCGGAAGTTGGACTGACCATTTGCTTATAGCTATTGGATTCTATTTCCCATTTCAATTGTTATGGTATGACCTGCACTCGGTGCTTGAAGCTAAATATTCGCGATGCCTCTGAGACTGAAACTAACCTCTCTTATTGGATAGATACTGACTGGAATCCTTCGCCACTATGCTACGGTCCTCATGAACACGACCCCAAAGGCGCCATCCACTCTTGCCGAGTCTCGCGAGCGCCTTGCTCTTCTCCGCGGTGTGAATCTCCGCAACAATGCCTGCTCCGTGCTCGACCGCGAGTCCTTTGAGATGCGCAAGAACTACATGGTTACTGGATTCCGCAATGGCGCATTTCTCAAGGATCCCAATAATCGCGGCCAACCGCCCGCGAACCCCATGACTGATCCTGCGGGCATGGAAGCTATGATGGGAATGCTTAAGGGAAACATGATGATGATGATCCCGCAAACCCTGATCATGAGTTGGATCAATGCCTTCTTTTCTGGCTTTGTCATCTGTATGTTGCAATTTGATATAAAACATGAGCAACGAGCTTACAAATTCTGAAGTGAAATTGCCCTTCCCGCTTACTATCCGGTTCAAGTCGATGCTGCAGTCTGGTGTCATGACTCGCGACCTCGATGTGCAATGGGTCTCCAGTCTTTCATGGTACTTCCTCAACTTGATGGGCCTTCAGTCCGTTTTTGGATTCATCCTCGGCAGTGATAACGGTATGCATCAATCTGACCTTCCCAATAAGAGTTCTCACTAATATTTATAGCTGCCAATCAAATGGCCCAGCAGATGGGTATGGCTAACCCTGCCGCAATGGTCAACCCGCTCCAGCCCGGCCAGGATCCCGACAAGTTGTATCTGAACGAAGCGGAGAACCTGGAGGTGATGGAGCACTTCTGCATTCTCGATGGAGTGGAAGAGAGAATCTTGCAAAATTTTGCTCCCGCAGGGATCTAATTTCCGTTTTGATGTCCCATGTGATGTCTAGTGGTGTATATACCTGTCTTGAGGTCATCGCTGGTTTTGGATAGCATACAGAATAGAATGTGCCATCTTTGTAAACAAGCCGTAATCTCGTGACCACATGATTTACTCGTGTCTTCTCGAATGATTTATATTGCTCAATTTCCATGACTCGTACTTCATAACTAATATCAATCACTCCTGGTGGTAATTAATAACATCGTTCAGAATCCAGACTTCCCCATTATTGACCTTCTCCGCAATTGAATCAACTTCAATATTGCCAGGTTGGATCTATAGACAGTCAGTTACCATACCAATGACTTGTAGAGGATAAAACTTACAAAGATCTTATCACCCTCCTTCGTCCATTTCAACTTCTCCCCTGCAAGACTCTCAACTTCTTCCCCAATTCTCCAAGGACTAGCCGGGATGAGATGGGCCTCTACGAATCGCTGTAGATTCCGTTTCGCCCGGTCTTGACCATCCTGGCCTTCATATGCATTTACCTCCCCGAACTTCTTGTAATCCTCTGGATTCTCCCAGGGCTTCCGTGGAAGAGCCTGGATTGCACTGTTGCGTGGTGCTAGAACTGTTATGTTCTTGGACGCATCGTTAAGGCGGCTGGCGATGGGATCAAAGTCACGGGTCAACCGCGCAAAGATATTGATGCCCTTGGTCTTGGGCAGGACATCTGAGATGACAGGGCTAGCGCTGTCTTTCGAGGTCAAATCCTCATTCGGAACCGTCTTCTGTGGCTGGACAACACCAGGGAGAATCTTATCCATTATGGATCGGTGCTCTTGGTGCTCGAGAGCTAGTGGCTGTTGACGCGAAGGGAAGGGAGATGATAGGCCCCAAAGTGCAGATGCAGATGTAGCGAGAAGAAAAGTAAATAAAATGGATGTTAGTCGATTCGATTTCATGCTGCGGGTTGGAGCCATCTTGCTGCCAATGATGCTGGGCAGCGAAGCAGGTCTACAACCATGACGCAACAGGCAGTGGCACGTGATGTGGAGAGATAACAGAATCACCTGATCCTTATCGATAAGGGCATCCGGCCACAAGAAATTGGCCGATGTGATCTTGATCTTTCCCCCCGCAATCTACACCTGGGTCTCCCAATTGATCAATTGGTATCATGTCGGCTTTGCAGACCTTTATGCTGGTCGTGGACCACGACAAAGAAGAAGCCAAGCGCATTGCCGAGGGAAGCGCGCATGGTATGCTAATTCGCCCCGCACTCGAGCCCACTTCAAATCGTTGCATTACTAACGGAAGCGATAGATATTGAGATTAAAAAAGTGACTTTGCTTGATACTGTCCAATCTCTCGGCGAATATATTAACGACGAAGACCCGATCTTACGTGGAAAAGCGATTTCCTTCCTTACGGCCATTATCCAAGCCCTCTCGCCGAAATACCTCTCGAGACAACAGATTCAAGTCCTGACTACATTCTTCTGTGATAGAATTGAGGATGGAGGTGCTGTTGATGGGCTGCAGGCCCTGCAGGGCTTGGACCGTTTTAACAAGTTTTTGGCTACCCAAGTAGCGCAAGCGTAGGTGCTATACTTTTACATCCCTGTATTCGCCGGGGATAAAGCTTAACTCAAGATGACCCAGTGCTGATTTATTGATATAGACTTTTTTCCAACTTTCAAGATCTCCAGTCTCGGTCTCAAACACAACGATTCCATGTCTATGAATTGCTTAATGACTTGATGTCAAACCACCGCGGAGCTATGTGTGATATGGGAGATATCTCGCTTCTAGGTGTTGTTGATATTATGACGGGAGAGAAAGACCCGAGAAATTTGATGATTGTATTCTCGATCCTGAAAGTGGTCATGGTGGAATGGGACATTTCGAACCACGTTGAGGTATGTGTAATTTCCCAAGCTCGGCGATCCCGCTAACACTAGACAGACTCTCTTCGACTCGGTATATAACTACTTCCCAATCACATTCCGACCTCCGCCCAACGACCCTTATGGAATCACCGCACAGGATCTGAAGGGTCGTCTTCAAGAGTGTATCTCTTCGACAAGGCATTTTGCGCCCCACTCTATCCCCGCCTTATTGGACAAGCTTGATTCTACTTCTCCTAATGTAAAGGTAAAATTGCTCAACACTCCGTGATTCGAAAGCCGTCTAATAAATCTATAGAAAGATGCACTTAATGCATTGATCGCATGTATCCATTCATACGACCCCGACACAGTGTCTAGGTATTCCATTACCATATGGGGAGTCCTCAAGTTTGAGATTCTCAATGCCCAAGAGGAGTTCTTATCCGAAGCCTCCCTCGAGGCTCTGCAAGCAATTGCCCAACGGCTATCCGAAGGAGTTACCGAAGTGTCGCAAGAATTGCCTCTTGCAAAGTACCTTCAGCCAATCACCAAGGAATGCAATGAGCAACTCCGGGAGCCCCAAAACAAGAAGGCCAATCCGGCCCAATCGATCCTCAGCTGTGTGTCTGCTGCTTCGCCCGTTTCCTTTGTCCTTGTTGTACAAACAGTCGTACCTCCGATTTTCACACTTTACCAAGAAGCAGACGGAATCGTCAAACAAAGAGCGCTTCTCGAAACTTTGAATGTCTTGTTCGATTCTGCTACAACCGTGTTTGGACAATGGACCACCCGAGGGGGTGAGGCGGCTATCGAAAACCCGCTACTCGAATTTAAAGACCAATTCTCAGACCTTTTTGGTCAGGTATTGATGGGTGCAGCAAAGGAAGAGGTTTCCTTCCGGGTGACTGCCTTGAAAGGCTTCTTGCGTCTGTCGACTTTGCGTGATTACTTCCAGGAGAATGAGATTGGGCTTTTCGTACAATACCTTGACGAAATCCTTCTCAAGGAGGAGTCCGTGGGCCGGGATGATCTCAAGAAAGAGGCAATTGCTGCCCTTGCTGAGATTTCCAAGCACAAGCCCCGCCTGATTGTGGATATCACTTTCCCTGCATTTGTGGCAACTCTGCCAGAGGAAGATGAAGGGTCGGATGCCCGGTATCTGCCGACGCTCGAGACCCTTGCCCAGATCAGCGTCGAGAGGGACATCTTCGAGACACTTTTCCGTCGTCTTTTCAGCAAACTGTCCGTTCTGCTGCAAAAGGAGGAACCCGGGTCAGTTGCTTACCCACGTGCGATCCTCGCCACCTTGCTTTATGTTATGCAACAGAGAAACATGGAACAAGACCAGAGTGTGGATTTGTACTTCGACAAGGTTGTGGTTGGACTTTGCCGCGATGTCGCAGCATCGGCTTCTGGCAAGGCCAAGAATCGGATTTTCAATGATCCTACCGTGCTTGACACTTTGGGTCGACTCTGTAATCTCCTTGTGCGGTCTGTTTCCATTCAGAAACAGGAGCAAGTTGCCGAAAACGTCTACAGCCTCTTCTCTGCAGCTGGAGATTTCGTGCCTCTTCCGTTTACTCAGACTAGAGAAGCCGATCGAGAACGTACGATCATTATCTCGACATACCTGCTCGCGGGATTATCCAAGGACTGTGGTAACAAGATCCCGCACACCGACCCAGACATGGCGGGGTTGCTGTTGGATCTGATCTATCGTTGTATCTTGAGCACCGAACCAGCAACACATCAAGCCTACCTGCGCCACCTGGCCTTGCTCGTCAACAAGTTCCTGTCGAAGCAGGATGTGCCAATCGCCGAGAGACTCATTGATTCTCTCCTCGAAGGCGAGAACACAGAATTACAGAGCCTCAGTCCTCCTATCATTCGCACCATCTTCTGGCTATCTAAAGCCTTGATCCTTCGCTTAGCCCCCGCAACAACTCACATCCTGACCTCCCTCCTCGCTCTCCTCTCCTCCCCAGACCAAGAAACCAGCGCGACGGCAGCACAAGGCTTCTCCATAATTCTAGGCGAAGACGATATCATCTCCGCAACCAATGGCGCTACAATCCGCCTCCTGTGCAGACAGCGCCTCTTCACAACAGTCATCCCTTTGATCTCCACTCGCATTCGCGAGGTGAACATCGCCGGCACAGATGGCTCCCACCCCACCCCAAAAGCGCCCGACCATATTAAACCAGCGCACCTAACCGCCCTCGCGGGTATCCTCTCCACCATCCCCACGGCCCTAGTCATGCCTGAACTCCCCACCCTTCTCCCCCTCCTCCTGCAATCCCTCGACCTCCAGACCGCCGACTCGGTCGCTGTCCGCACAGCAACGCTCGACACCCTCGCCGTCATCATCCGTGACAACGGCGTCACCGTCATCGACCGGTGCGGCCACGTCCAGAGTCTTGTCACGAGACTCCTCAAAACAACATCTACAAATATCGGCCCTGGTGCGGTTAACAGCCCCCGTCTCCGCGCCGATGCTTTGAAATGTCTCAATCTCCTCGCTACGCACCAGGTGCCCGGCGCTGCAGCTAATGCTCCGCCGGGTATCTCGCCTCTATTACCTGTCAAGAATCAGGTTCTGAGGTCCTTGCGAGCCGTTCTTGACGACCCTAAGCGTAATGTACGGAAGGCGGCGGTTGATGCCCGAGCCGCTTGGCTGCGTTGTGTGGATGATGCACCGGACGAGGAAGAATGATTATTTTTGGGTTAATGGAAAAATATACTCGCATTAAATTTAGAGGTTGTTTATTATCATATATTGAGCATAGATGGACATCGGGGTTTCCAGTTCTCGTTGGTGTAATCGTAGAAGGAATTCGAGTGCAGTATAAAATTGTGACACCCCTGCTGTGACTGTAATGTGCCAGATCCGAAGAGTAAGAGTACATCTAATTCAAACCAACTAAGACTGAGAGAAGAAAGAGAGAGCAAGTTGAGAGTGAATATCAAACATCTCGCTTAGCTAGTAAACATTCTATGGACAAAGAAAATAGCAAACAGGGAGCAAGCAAGCAGAACAATGGCTGAGTCAGGACAGCTATAATAGTAATTGTAAACCCCAGGAGAATGATAATACTTTCTGAAAACGTTTATATATCAAATTCGGAAATGACTTGACTATATCTTCATAGAAAGAGCTCTATATATGGTTGACCTGCACCCACAGCGTCTAGTCTCACTTAGAAATGCCTCGCGCGTTCCACGAGATGGAAATATATCAAGTGACCACAATCTCCGGTATATAAAGTCCTCGTCAACTACCTTCCAAGCTTCCATCTCTTCCCAGTCTACAAAACAGTCTCGGGGAGCATATAAGAACTGCATCATTTCAATATATCAACAATCATGATCAATATATCCTGTTTTTCTCTGTGGGCTTCTCTGTCCTGTAAGTTTGGTTCCCTTTTATTTCAATCTCTTTTTTATTTGTCTCTTTCTAACTTCTAGCCTTAGTGCCCCTCCAGCACTGCGAGGGCGTAAAATCCATCGTGCATCTCTCTCTTGAAATCCCGATGGGCGGCGTTCAATGCGCGATGGGTCATCCAGCTACCGGTATAGCAGCGAAAATACACCCACCCACAAAAACTTCAATGATGATTATACCTCCAACCAACCGCGATTCTGCGCCGAGCGAATTTATTCTTGAGGATGTGGCTGAGCTCTTCCGAAGGAATTGCCGGCGCAGATGGATACCAGGCTCGCTGGGCATCCAAGGTTGTCCCCTACGTCTATGGGTTTGATGTAGCCAAGTCATCGCTGAAATGGTTCAATGAGGCGCAGAAGAGATCCATCGAACTCTTCATCAACGCTGCATACGGGGATCGGTTCAAGGTGTACACGCGGGTCCGCGCTGCTGCTCTTCGCGAAAATTGGAACACGCTTAAGTCTATGCCGATGCTGACCTACCCGCCGTTTCCACTCTACGATTGCTGTTGGCACACCTAGGCGAAGAGATTCGAGAGAATGGAAGAAATCCCTGGCATTGACGACCTCCGTGTCTAAATTCACCATCGAAGACAAGAGCGAGGCTGGTCTCACATTACCGCAGAGGGCCATTACTTCACCGATAAGTTCGAAATACCTGGCCTTATGCACGAGAACGACCTAAAAATCTCCTTGATACTACAAATACGAAAGAGGATAAGGACGTGAGAAGAGCAGAAAACGATCTGCAGGAAAACCAAACCAAATTCAAGGGTATTCCGTTTGCCTGGAAGCCGTCAGCATGGCGAATCTCGCCCTGGTCTTAAGGGATAGTACTCCTATCATTGGGAGCGTTAACGGAAAACCGAAAAAGCCTTCAACCATTGCCTTAGAAATCGTGGGTGGCGAGCTTTAAGAATACCTCCAGCATATTGAAAATCCTATTACAAAGAAAGTCTTCCGGGAAACAGGTGCATTCCTCCTCGTCAGAGGCGCACAAAGCAGAGGTTTTCCGAATCGGATTCTGTTAATATGGAACCATCACAAGCATTGCAAGAACCACAAGCCGAAGCACGGGACCTCCAACAGACCCGACTTTTCATTGGCAGTGAATCAAAATTGAATTCCGATGTCCGATTTTGGTGGAACTGTTAGATCAGATCATCAGAGACCCGCTATGCTCGCTCTACCGCATTCTCCACTGCGGTCGAAGAGTCTCAACTCTTCACGCCAGCTGAGCGAAGAATGGGGGCCGGGAGCCACGGGCCCCGAAAACATCCCCGACGTCATAGGGCTTCAAGACGCAAATGGCAAAACCAAACTCAAGGTGGTTGGAGAGTTAAAGATACCCTGGGTCGATGAGGATCCTCTAGTGTCCACTGCTAAGCAAAGTGAGCTTCGCGTAACCTCTGCGGGATATGCAGAAGGAGTTGACCACCCCGAACAGCTTTACTACCGCATCCTTGACGCCGTCTGCAGGATGCCAGCCAGGAGCACCTACACCCCTTTTCTATTCGCAGGGGGCCTGTTACCCACGTGACTACATAGCTATAGCCCCGCTACTATCATAGACAATACATCATCTATCTTCCCCTGAGCTACCAGCGTGACAGGGCCTCCAGGATCATGTTTCTTCCCCTGAGCTACAGGTGGAACATGAACCCTCATGATGGCAATGCGAAGATATGTTGGGTGGCCGGCAAGGCGGTCACCCAGTGGAGCCAGATCCCACTATTAGATAGACCAGATAGTTCCGTCCTTCCTCCCTTGTCCTCTCCTCCTTGTCCATCATCAGCAAGAGCTGCCAGAGCATGTCACATGAGATCAATCTCCAGCAGGAGGTGAAAGGTACTGCACGTGCCCGTACAGCAACTTCATTCGGAAGCGGAGCTGGTACTACCACTAGCCAGTCCTACACCCCACGTGTGAAGCGCGAAGGAACTACGTCGTCGTCCGGACTGTCAGCCATAGAATGGGAGACCCTGATGAAGGAGGGCCGATGGTTCTACTGCAAAGAGAAAGGACACATGACGTTTGAATGTCCTAAGAAGAAGGCGAACGCAGCCCAACAAAATCTACTCCTGTCTTTTTTCTCACGATACCATCCATCTAGTAGATCTCCATTGATATATGCTTACCTCTCTGGATCAATCGATTTCGGTCAGAAACCAGGATTGAAAAGCCGGAGAGGCAAAACAACAGGGCCCATCGCTACTAGGTCAACACACGCATTGAGCCACTTCACCTTCGAGATCTATACCAAATGAGTTGCGAGATGAAATCCTTCCTGATAAAGTGGGAGGGAAATGTGTTGAATCTGTACATAATATTAATACCTACCTAACTACATCACTGGCTACATCTGGGTACTTCTTATAACAATCCTGGCTGCTCCGTCAATACATTTATGGTGTAAACTTCACTACCTCAGCCCAGTTTATCTTCTATAAAACGGACTGGAGTATTCAATAATACTGTAGCTAAAATCATAGGGCCAAACTACACAGCTCCATAAAGTAATCAAACATTGTTTTTTTAATTTTTTTGGTGTCTTAAAATGCAGTATCAATGGAAAGGATACAATCTGTCCCGTTTCCACTCCAACCCCCGAGATTCATCTTCATCACTGTCTCATCACCACTTGTGCTTTCCCTTCAATTCAGTTGGCTGATTCCAGGGAACCATTTGTTTGCCCAAGGTGGATGACGCCTTGACCATACCTGTACCACCCTGGCTGCGACCAGTCGATGTGTTAGCACGCTTGTCAAGACTCGCAGGACCTCTGTTCCAGTACCCGACAGCATCGATCTTCTGCACCACGGTTTTGGCAAGTTGTAACATTGCTCCAATTCCTGAATGGCCGACTTCGCCTCCGAGGGTGCTCAGCTTCTGGTTTACATCAGAGGGAAGGACCCTCCTGACATCTGCACCGAGAAGATCTGTTGCACACCAGGACTCGTTGCGATCACCGGGTTCAAGGAAGGAATTTGATTTCATGATGTCGTCCACTTTGCTGCTGACAATCGAGGCCTGCCACCACTGCTTTCCATCCTTGACCATCTTCTCAAGCGAGGCGTTTTGCAAAACCGTGATACTAGGATCAAAGACGGATGGGGTGGCGAGGAGTTCTTGGCTTTCGCTGATTTGGAGAAACAAGCCTTTGCTCTTTTTCGAGCGATAAGGGTGACGGCTCCATCGTTCCATGAACACCTTCTCAATTCTGATCTTTGACGCCGGAGGAGCACGGACCAGCATACGAAGATGTTTATTGTTTGGCTCTACCCGAATGCTTTTCGCCATCATTCGTGCAGCTTCGTCAAGCTCCGGATCAGCCCCCGTAATGTATTCGATGTAACCATGTACCCTAGCAGCTGCATCCCAGACTTGTGAAGGGCAACTCAAGTGCACAGTGCCTAGGGAGACCTCGGGATAGCGGATCATAGCGTGTCCATATTCATTGACTGAAATAACAATGGTTCTGTTCGGACCAACGCGGCACCAGAATTCGTACTTTACGCCTCGGTGGCTGTACTTTCGGTCGAACAGACGAGATTGGTTGACCTCCAAATCGATGAGGTAGTCAATATCGGCAGGAGATGTAGTCAAGCGCTCGAAGAATGAGATTGGAGGCGGCGTCAAGTTATTCTTAGAGAAGAACAGCTGGTGAACCTCCCTATAGCTCATCTCCCTCTCTTTGGTTGAAGCCGGTAGGCTGGGCATGAACATAAGCCCGAACTGGATTTCAAGGCTCATTGCTCCAGGGAAGCTGCGAACTGCATCAAGGATTGGTTGAAGAAAACGAAACAAATTCTCTGTTGATTCATGCATCTGCTTCTTTTCTCTTGATTTCGCAGCCATCTTCATGGACAAAGCAGTGCTTTTTTGTGGCAGTGCTTCTTTTGCTTTTGATCCTGTTCTTCGCTGCCAGTTATTAGCAATGGGGGCTTGAACGTTTTCTCCGTTCTCTGCATTGGTTGTGCTGTTTTCATTCCCCTCCCCGGCATTAGCAGTGTGGACTTCAATATCTGCCCTTCCCACGGCATTAATCACTTCATCCACCCATTGAAAGGATTTGCCGCAAGGCCGCTGATGATACATTGACCTCTGGAATTCTCTTGTCTCAGTTTCATCCGAGACAGCAAGCGTTTCAATCACTTTTGCTTCCGCATATTGCTCACCATCTTCAGAGTTGGATTGCAAAAGATTAGGCAAGCGAGGATAAAGCATCTGAGGTGAGATATCAATGAGGTCCGGGCAAAGAGATGGCACATTCTCAACCCACTGACCAACGTGTTGACGTTGCTGGATATCACCGTGCGGAGCACTGCCACCCGAGCTAAAAGACAGAGCTCGAGGTACAGGGTCACAAAGGCTAGCATCAAGAGGTATCGCAATCTCCTCAATGCTGGGAATTCTTGGAGTAGAATTTTCCTTGATTTGCTGGAGCAAATATTCCAGTGCTACCTCATCGGCCTTGCTGCGGAATCCAGGGGCCTGTTCATGTTCCTTTCCGTCGTCCGATGCGGCGCTCTTATGATCAGAGCCAGAAACTTCCAAATCAGGCAATGGCGCACTTGTAGCGAGCCCTAGTTGGACAGGCTCACTAGTAAAAGAGGCTGGAGTCGTCGCACGGAGCAGCATCGGATCTTTATTTAGGTCGGGATAAAGAGAGAAACTCTCAGTTAGCTGAGGCTGCATAGCTGTATCCTCGATATTGGGCATATCGAAAATATCACCAGTTTCAGTAAAATTGCGAGCCTTGACATGCTGAGCATATGTAGATTGCTCCGGACCACTTGATCGGACTGTGGCTAGCGGATCGAACGCAACAATATGTTGTAAGCCACTGTTGAGACTGCTCACTTCACAATCAAGATCGATGAGGGGGCTTGTGTTCTCCTTTTCTCTTTCGCTGCGATCCAGCTGGGTGGATGTGGTACTTGGCTGCTTTTGATCCCTTATCGTTGGATTGTTGGACACTTCGTCTATTCCAGTTTCCCTCGTGATCTTGGTCTTCTCAAGAATTAGCTTTATCTCTCCCATCACTGAATCAACACTTCGCCCTTGAGCCTTTGTATTCACCTGTAAATTCACTGGCTCGAGTGTGCCGAAAAGCTGGCCCTTCTTGACTCTTGGAGAACGAATTGGTCGGCTCAGAGGGCTATTTAGCTTCTCTTCTCGGTTAGCGGGAGAGATAGCCAAATCATGGGACGTTTCCCCCGGTTGTTTGGGTGCTGTGCCCGGATGAGTGGATAGGACTGGGCGACGAGGGGTGGCATTTGAGTCTGATTCCCTAGTAGAGATAGAAGCCACAGGACCGGTTGCCTCAGACATTGTTTCCGGTTGTTTGGAAACTGCATTTGAAGCAGTAAAGTCAGCTGCGCTGCGGACTATACTCGCCAGTCCTTTTTGTTGAGGGACTGAGATAGACGAACCGGCTACTTGTTGCTCCCTTATTCTCTCTCTGTAGCTGAGTCTGCCAAACAGAGAGATATTTGGGCTATGAGGAGTGTCTGGCTTTTCTTGTTGAGACTGGTTAATGGGTACAGTTCCATCTTGTAGCATAATCACGCGTCCTTTGACGCCAGCGGGATTGGGCTTGAATGGAACGGACTGTCTCTTCTCCCGTGGGGCGGAAACGCTGGGCGCAGGTTGGAGCTTGGATTTAACAAGCGTAGGGGAGGTCGTATCATCTTCCAGTGATGCTCTTGTATGGATGTTGCTTGCCATAGGCCGTTTGGTGACACCCCGAGAGATCCATTTGTCGACGTCTTTTGCCTTACCAGTCGAGAGATACGGGTGCTTAGTGTCATTCCTCTCATAAAGGGCCTCACCTTTGGGCGCGATATGTTGATCAATATCCCCCAGAAAGGGATCGTTTCTCGGGCCGATCTCTGGAAAATGATAATCTTCCCAGTCTCTAATAATGCTCGCTTTCTGAGCCACTTGCGGTGGCTGACGAAGTTTGCGAAGTGGACAATATTGGTTAGCTGACTCGTCGAATTCGCAGACGACCAGAGTCATTATCTTTGGGAGACGAAGAGAGGCATTTAAGTCGATCAAAATACGCCACAAGGCAGTGGTACTGATCTGTGCATATGTCATGATGCGAAAGGTAGCGTCCTCCTGTTGTGGAGTAAAGACGATCAGTCCTCGGTTTGTGTTCTCAATGAGATCCTAGAAAGTATTAACATACAGGACTTCGAAACAAGGACTCGGGACTGTACCAAACATTCTTCGAGGCAGTCGAGTATATCCATTGCCTCATCAATGTTGTTCATGTATTGTGCAGAGATACGGAGCCCTCGGGCTCCCTCCACTGTGATTTGTGTTTTCGTCATTTTGGAAATGCGAAGTAGAAGAGCGTCCGAGTCATGAGAGATGGGGCCCGTTCCCATCTGCGAGGGATACCAGAATTTGACAATGAGTCCATCGCTAGTGGGTTGTGCCGGGGCAATGTCCTCTACTAGGGTTTCCGTCTCTGGGAGCGCATCGCTTTCGTGGCTAGGAAAGGGATTGGGGTCGAAGAAGGTAGAGATTGGAAGCTGACGAATTCTCGTCGTCTTGGGTGAAGCAGATATTAGGTCAATATAACTTAGAAATTGGGGAGGAATCAAGACATACCTCGAGCAGATCATCATTGCGATGCTCTTCAATGTAATTCGCAAGCAGCGATGTGATTTTGACATCAAATTCCTCATTGAATTGACCCGTAACAACCAAGATCTAGACACAATTAGCAAAGTCATAGCAAATAGTACAAATAAATAGTACAGAAAAACCTACATGTTTATCACGTTGATATTCGACCTTGATCGAAGCACCGGGATTCAATGCTCTATGAGAAGTCAGTTTTGATCAAGATAATATACATGAATAGTATGCGTACTTGAGTTTGTCTCGGATTTCTGGGATCTATATCGAGTCCGGTCAGTCCTAGTCATACAGAATGATGATCATGAGATGTTAAAGTGTAGACTTACTCCTTGGTCCTCCAGTGACCACATTGAAGTCAAATGAAGTGTCCGGCTATTAGCCATTTTGGACGGTGTTTGAGAGATATGCGGAGTTGAATGTATTGACGTGGGATGGATGTGAAGCGATTGGAGACCGACGTCAGGTGAACGGATCCAATGACCCGGAGACGGAAGGTTTTGGGCCTTCAATCTATTTGAAGACGTTAATTGGGTTGAAAGGGGAATGAAAGAAGCAACCCAGCAAGCAGTGGGTTGATTGGACCCAAGAGAAGACAATCAATTAAGTAAGAGGTAGGTGAAGGCAAGTCGAGTAGAGAAGAACAAGATGAGCCTCACCTAGATAATCGATTTGATAGAACAGGCTGTCATGAACGGTGCACATGAGATGAAGATAACGGACGAAAGACGAGGAAGAGAGAAGAGAGAGGAAGATGATGAGAGTCAAATGAATATGATTTCTATTATTCAGCGACGATGGAAGGAACAACCGCGTATATCAAACTTGGAAGTCAGTAGCAAGTGACGGAATGTGAACGCGCGCAGTGCTATCTTGTATCCAGGACGATGAGATTGGAGTATAGCAATTCAGGAATATGCGGAGTGAATACATAGGGCAAGTTAAGTAAAGTTGAAAGAGTATAAATTTCTGAGTCAAGCGTAATAAAATGCCCATAACATCTAGGCAGAAAGGAAATATGCAGCCACTCTTTAAAAGCCCTTTGAACACAAGCAAGAAACAAGACTTGCCATGTTCACCACGGTGTAATCATGTCCAGGTAAAAATATGCAGGTCGTCAAACGCCATATCTAACAAGGGGGTAACAGTACAACAGGAAAAGGGTGAAAATGCAGAGTAAGAATACAGGAATACAAAAATCGAAGGGCACACGACCGGAATTGAACTCTGCCACGGGTATCTGCTGCAAATTGAAATGAAACGCCATGCACCGGCCAAGAATGGTCTATGAGAAATGAACAAGAGTGGTAGGATGGTTGTCAAGACGGGAGTTGGGACGGGAAAAGTATTGTCCGGCATCAATTCGGTGGTAGATTTTGAGGAATCTGAGCAGTAAACAGAGAGAAGAGGGGGTGGAGAGAGATACTTCGCATGATTGAGGTCTGGGGTTGACACAAACAAGAGACAACACGAATTATTCGCCGCTTTGTTCGCTGCTTTGTCGACTTGCATTGAGCCGGATTGCCCATTTCATTTCTGTCTCGGTCTCCTTGAGCTGAGCAAGAACCCCAGCGACCATATTATTGCTGGCCTTGGCCGACTCAATTGTCTCGCGGAAGTCGTTATCCTTCAATTCCTTATATGCGGAGTGTTGGGCGAGCAGCTTGTCATAAGATTCCTTGAGGGAGTCGAATTCCCTGTTCTTCTGATCTGCAAGAACCTCCAGCCTCTCGGTGGAGAGTATATGTGTCTTCTGCGCGTTGGCGAGAGTCGTGAACTCGGCCCATATGGCATTAATGCGTTTTGCAAACTCCGCCTTGTCGCGTTTCAAAGTGCCGGACAATACATCGTACTGTGTCTCGTAGTGTTTGGCGATCTCTAGTGACCGGGCTTGTTCTCGATTGTGATTCTCGCGCTCCTCCTGCATAGTATGGTTGGTCTGGTTTGAGTTCATTTCCGCGTCCTGACGCTTGGTGCGCTCGTGCTGCAGCTCTATTCTCATTTCCTCCAGCTTCCGGTCTTTCCGTGCAATTGAGTTGAGGTTGGTCTCGTTGACTTGCTCGAGGTTTCGTAGACGCTCGTTCATGTTTTGCTGCTGGATCTTGTAGGCCTCATTGGTTCTCTGGTACTCCTCCGAGCGGGACTTGTAGAGTGTGCATTCACGCGTTAACCGTGCTATTTCTTCCTGGAGATTGTGGATCACACGTCCGGATTTCCCTGTCGCTGCATGGCCAACCGCTGACCATTCTGATGTGTGGGAATCGCCATTGCTCGTGTCGACGGAGGTAGCGGATGGGTTTGGAGGGTTCGAATGAGACGAGAGGGATTGGTTATAGTCACCTGCAGGGTGGAGATTGTAAGCTTGGAAGGTAGAGGGAGTGGGTTTGGAATCACCAACCATTCTGGCCTTCGGTGGCTGGTTCGTCGTCGAGGAGTCCGTTATGCTGGTGCATATTCAATTGCGTGTCCACATGCGGGAGATTGACTTGTGGCGCTTCTGCACGGATAGGGGGGTCAGCAGCAATCGGCATGAGATTTTTGCTAGGGCTGAGACGCTTCATGACCCGTTTGAAGCCCCCCATGGTGACCACCCGCGCCTGTCATGAGGAACCAGATGGGAAGAGCAAGATGGGAGCAAAAAGTAGTGAGCCTGTGAAGGGAAAGGCGCATACCAGTATTAGAAGTCAATTGAGCAAGATGTGAGGTCGTTGTCTTATGGTGTTGCTTATTCATCTAGACATCGCAAGGAGTGCCTCTGATCGATAAAGGCGCTGTCTCATGAGATCTTCAAAGATCATCAAAGATCACTAAAACAAATGATCTCAGCAGAATAATCCAAAACAATGAAGTAGCGGTAAAGGGTTGAAGAAGTGGGAGATCAGTCGATCATCGTTCTTTGTGTTCCAACTCCGCGTCCGTCAGGGAGCGCCACGGCGCTAGCGGCGAGCGACAGGTCTTGTTTTCTTTTCTTTGCTTTTTCTTGCCTTTCTTTTTGTTTGTGACGCATTGAATATGCTAAATGTGAATTGATTACTTCCTCAATGCCTTAGGCCACCTATATATCAACGATATCTGATATCCAGGGGTATTTTATGTACAGGAAGTTATACCATTTTGTTTTCGAACTCCACCAAAACACCGAAGATAAGACCGACAACGCCAAAACAGATGATTGACCTAGACAAGGCAGGCCAAAAGACCGGCAATACCCATCACCAATTGCACGGAGTATTGTGGGATAGAAGCAGCACCAGTCTGCACGCTTCCGGTTGAGGATGCTTTTTTACCATCGACAACCTCGGTGCTGGTAGCCATCGGCTTATCGGTTGAGCTGACGTGAGAAGAGCTAGAAGGGCTGCCTGATGAGTTGACAGCAGAGTTGATGAGGGCCTTGCTGGCAGTGCTAGTCATTGTGGTGTGGGTTCCATGCGTTGTTTCGGTAGTACCAGTGGTCTGGGTGTTAGGGGCATCAGTGGTCTGGGCAGTGGTACCAGTACTAGTGCCAGTAGTGTTTTCGGTGCCAGTGGTGGTGCCAGAAGTACCAGTGGAGGTATCAGTAGCACCAGTAGAGGTACCGGTGGCTGCAGCAGTAGAAGTAGCAGTGCCAGTTTCGGTGGTATCCTTAGCCTCGGGAATATCGGCCGCGGGCTTGCCGGCCGACTTAAGCAGAGCGGTATAGTTAGTCTGGTCTTTCTGCAAGATTTGGAAGGCATAGGTGTCGCCCGATTTGACATCGTTGTCAGGAGTCCAGGTGAAGGTGCCGCCCTTTCCATCGGTAGTGATTGGCTTGACATCCTGCAGATCGCCCGAGGAACCTTGGCGGAGGAGGATGGTCACAGGCTAAACGGGGTCAGATTTGTTATGAGACATTGGAAAAGATGCGTATTACCTGACCAGGAGTCGCACCAGTCCATGTGAGGGTGACCGGCTTGCCAGGTTGGAGAGGCTCCTTGGGCCAGGAAGTGAAGGATAGAGGGTCGGCAGCGAGACCAAGGGACACGAAGGAAGCCGTCACGGCAATAACACCCTTGGAGAAATACATTGTGATAAAAGAAAGTCAATAGTTGGTTGGACTTTAAGGAAAGTAAGGTAGTTAGAAGATTGTGTTGTATTCGTGACCTGGGTGAGCCGGTGACGGAGAACGCGATACAACTTCAAGAACTGGCGCATCGCGATTCTTAACTGGCGGCAAGAATTGCCCAGATCCCCTCCAGCCCCGTAGGAGTGAGCTCGAAAGTCGCCTGTTGGTATTCCGCTGAGACCCCAGGGGCGTTTTGGAGAATGTTGCATTCCGATAGCCCTAACAGCGAAGCATCAATACGTTACCTAAGGAAGCATGTCTCTACCTTGGCTGGGGAATGCCTACTAGTAAGAATTGGAAATTCTCGAGACGAAGATAGTTCAAAACTTGCCTAGGGGAGATTGATCAGTCATTATGGTGGGAGGGCTATCCTGTATCTTTGATCGTACTAACTAGGTGGCCGCGAGATGGCTTCATTTTTCTAATAGTTGCCGAAAGTCCACAAGAATGGTTCGACCGTACAATGAAAGACTCATAACTCATCGATGAGAAGACCCAAGTATGGTAGCCCAATAGCACGACTCCTCGCGACATGCTGGAATGCTATCCCTTTCCGGGTTGTTTTGGTGGGGATCAGTCTATAGGGCTGCGGCGAACATCAAGATCATTTCTGGTGTCTATAAAGCATTTCTTAGGTCTTGTTATACTATGGATCTCATACCAAGGGGTGCCATATGGTGTGGTGCAATCTAAGGCTGGGGTAGCTTGATCGCCATCTATACAGCACGAGGAATACCAAGTATTTCCCCAGCCTTCCAACCCAATGACCCAGTTCTAGAGATATTGCAAGGCCTAAACTCATATGGGATAGGAAATAAGATTAGCAATAACAATAATGGTACGGGGTTGAATCGAGTTGATAGAGTAATGTATACAACCGTGCTGCGGAACTCAAGAATATATCTCTCATACGTGCAACATATGCTATGTCTCAGTGCCACTCTAGCCTAGCCTATACTAGTGGTTACAGAGCAATAATGGGCCCAAAATATGTCAAGTACGTTGGCTTTCTTCAAATTGCCAGTTGAAGTTCCAGTCTTGTGATCATTACCGAAGCATATACCTTCAAGCGTTGGTCAGTCTAGGTTTAGACTTGCAGCAAGGGATCTGTTGCTAGACGATCATTTCTCTTCCAGGCAGGGAACTACAACTATACCCCGCAATCTAAGCCCTTGAGCAGAGTTCATTGTTAAACAAATTGAATTGGTATACGCTGATATATGAACCTCAGAACTCCCACAAATCCCGCATGAAACACCCTGGACCAGAGTCCACACCACCATCTTCCTCTAGTAGACGATCTGTGAAGATACGCTTGGGAATCATATACTCGACGACAGGAATCTTCTTGAGATTTCTCTCTTCCACTCCAAGGTCTGCAGTCACCATGCCCGCGTACGTGTGATCAAGGAAATCCTCCAGACTGTATGATTGCTTTGTGAACTGCTCGGAAATGATCCGTGCAATGGCCGCAACGTTGGGGTGGAAGTGAGATTGGAGCGTCTCGATCTCCCAAAGACTGCTCTCAATGGCGTTGGTCATGTTGGGGTCGGGCTCGTTTGGATCGAACGGATCGTCCATGCCTTCTTTTTCCACCTCCGCAAGGAGATCCTTATCCCGAATAGATCGGTGCATCATGAATGTGGTCGTGGGGTGTTCCTTGAAAAAGTTGTACATGAACGGAACAATCACCACAATGGCGGAGGGAGGGGCATTCAATGCAAGACGAGCGAGACGCTTGATGAAGCTGGCGACTAATGTGGACGGAAGATGGGTTGAGGACAAGAAGGTGTTCAGCAGTCGGAAGAATCGTGATCTGTGCTTCGAGTGCAGCAGCTCGGAATCGAGGAGAGAGTACAGCTTGGCGTAGAATTGAGGGTAGTCCAGGTTCTTTTCCTGGATCAGGTAGAAGAGACCGGAAAGTGCGAGGAGGGATGTCGCACCACCGACATTGTATGAGTCGGTCAAGAAGTCCATCAGCAGTTCCGGTCGGTTGAACCAAGGTTCGATGTTATGCACCATCATACGTAGGAGGTTTTTGCGCTGCGATTGCGAGAGGTTGTTTCGTAGAATGGCCAGCCATGCCTCCTGCGCCTGCTTCCTGTGGGAGTTTGCCGAAACTAGGCGCTTATTCTTGGTATCTCGTTTCGCGTAGAAGTTTTCGAACTTGTGTTCCGGTCCAGGAACCTCGTCGCAGGCCTGAAGGATCTTAATCAGGATTTCAAGGACTTCGGGGGATCGTTTCGTAGAGGCATAATCACTGATACAAGTTAGCCCAAGACTCGACTGCGAAGAATATATACATACGCCATCTGTGTGAAAGTGTGATATCTCACATCCTCGTACTCCTTCACAAACTTGGTGATGGCTTCGGACTGCAGATCCTGGCCGTTGTGGGCCTCAATGATGGCCGCAAAGATATCTTTGAAGAAACCCGTCGACCAAACATTATTCTCAGCACCTGGGATATGGGCGAGACGTTCCTTGACAATGCGCATGCTCAGTGCCAGAGCAGCAATCTAGATCATCAGTAATAGTAACCCCGCCAGATCAGAGCACACATACCTGGGAGGAAGCATCTGCCTCGCGCATAATAGCCACAAGAGCATTCTGATAATCAAGGCAACGCTCCTTCAACCATGCCACAACTATTTTCTCGTTCTCGGCCGCACGGCTCGACTCGGTCAAATTTCCTCCGGCGATCAATCGACTGAACACACGGCAAAGAGAGACGGCCACAGCCATCTCTGGTTTCTCGGCGTTGTTCTCGACATTGAGCATGGAGAGAAGGGTCGCAATATTGTTGTAGCCCTTTCGCGACTCCGCAATTTGATTCTCTAGCTCTTGAATAGTAGACAGTTTCTCGGCGAAATTGTCCTCGGCGACAGCGCGGCGCTTGGAGGATGGGCCGCTGGCATTTTTGCCGCTCTTGCGCTTTTTAGAGCTCGAATCCGTAACAAGTGCAGGCATTTTGGGCAGGCGTCTTGTAATGCCGTGAATAGTTTATCTGCAACTTTTTTTTATCGTTCAGACCATCTCGGATGCTGGTTTTTCCGAGGAACGGAACTATCGCCCGAAACGGCTAGCGTCTTCACCTCCTAGCCATCCCGAACCTCAAGTCTCCTCAATTCCGTTCACCCACCCCATAGACCAAGATTCTTCCATCTGCAACAATGGCTTCGCGTCTTGCTAAGAGCGCCATTGGTACGCTTTTTACGAACCTCGACCGTCTGATCGACTCAATGCCTTCAGTTACTAACGCACCCTAGGCGCATCCCGACTTCGGCCGGCTCTTTCCGTCCGTGGTGTCCCTGCCGTCACTGCCAACCTGACCTCCTCTCGTCAGGCCTCCAACGTTCCCGCCGAGGAGCCCGCGAAGAAGGCGCAGTCTATTCTGAATGCCATCCCCGGCAACTCCCTGATCAGCAAGACCGCCACCTTGTCTGCCGTCGCCGGTCTGTCCATCGCCGCCATCAGCAACGAGCTGTACGTCATGAACGAGGAGACCGTCGCTGCTTTCTGTTTGCTTTCTGTCTTCACCGCAGTCGGCAAGTACGGTGGTCCCGCTTACCGCGAGTGGGCCGAGGGTCAGGTCCAGAAGCACAAGGACATCCTGAACGCTGCCCGTGCCGACCACACCAACGCTGTTCAGCAGCGTATTGACAACGTCGCCCAGATGTCTGGCGTTGTCGAGGTTACCAAGCAGCTGTTCGCTGTTTCCAAGGTAGGGATACTCGGTCACGTATGTTGATACTTGGGTCGGTGTTGACAATCCGTTTCAGGAAACCGCCCAGCTCGAGGCCAAGGCCTACGAGCTCGAGCAGCGCACTGCCCTCGCTGATGAGGCCAAGTCGGTCCTCGAGTCGTGGGTGCGTTACGAGAACCAGGTCAAGCAGCGCCAGCAGCAGGAGCTTGCCCAGTCCGTTATTGCCAAGATCCACAAGGAGCTTGAGAACCCCAAGGTTCTCCAGCAGATCCTCCAGCAGAGCGTTGCTGATGTTGAGCGTGAGTAATCCACTACCGACTTTAAGGAGGAGTGCTAACTATTCTCAGGCATCATGGCGTCCAAGGCCCTGTAAATGGGCTCACTGCATTCGGCATTGTGTACAAAACTATAAGGGCTATTTGCATGCCGAGTTAGACCTTGCAATACCATTTTGATTCTTTCTATATTCGGACACGTGCTTCAAGACATGTTATGAAGCGAGTGGGGCTTGAAATGCCCAGCTGATGCCCAGCATATGAATCTGTTTTGGCCTTTCATCGTAGAACACCTTGACCAGAATATGAAATCAGTGCCCTTTTAATGTATGTGACTAGTACCACTTCAGAGTCTACGTAGTATATACTTGCAAGCAAACACTGGCCATTTATTTACCGAGGCAAGGCTGAGTCCATGCGCCCAAGGTGGCTCTATGCAGGTCTAATGCAGCGCCACCACCGGGGCCGTGGAGAATGCGATAAGAGATCTATACTACGATTTCGTATAGTTGGAAAATTCGCAAATATCGCTAGGACATCTAAGTATTTCAAGTATCTAATATTCCATAATTCCATTGTGTGCACACGGGATATTAGCCGCTGGCCAAGACCCCGGCCCCCGTCACCAGCCCGTGTAAGCCGGCATACACAGCCACTGTTCATTCATTGTGGTTATTTTTCATATCATTCATCCTCAGTCCTACAAGTATTCCTGTAAATACTTCTCTCCCACCTGACCCCACACAAGAAGACCCAAGTCCACTCCCGGCGCCATCCGACAAGTAGATGCGCCATGCCCTCACTACGTAACATCCTCCACAAACACGACGATCTCAGCACCACCCAAACACCTCGAAATGCACCAGCAAACCCAGCCCCTGAGTTGAAGCTCATCCGTACAGACACCCATACCCAAGAGATAATCGTACCTCCATCGTACCCAGACGACCCAACCCCATACCCATCCTCACCATCTCAAGAGGAGCCCACATCTCCACGCCGGAGCTTCCAGTTCTTTAACCGCTCCCCCAGACGGCCCTCTGTTTCCTCGCAGTCCCCTCCCCATCGCGAGCGCCACCTCTCAAGCTTCCTACATCACCATCGCAGTCGCAGTAACTCGCGTGACTCGTCCGCTAATATCCCCGCGGACCTACCGCAGATCGAGGAGGATCGCGGCGCGAGTAAGCAGGAGCGCGAGGCGCTGTGGGAGAAGAGGGCTACTGTGCTTGTGCAGCACAACCCGCAGTTTGCGCACTCCGGTTCGTCTTTGCCGGTGCGGCAGGGCGAGGGAGAAGCTTCGCTGGGTTTAGGGTTGGGGCAAGGGGGGCAGGTTGGGTCGAGGAGCTCAAGTCAGAGTCGGGTTGGTGTGGATCCAAATCAGGATGTAGGTGGTGTTGCTTATATATTTGCGTGATGGTTGTCGTTGTCGTTGGAATGTGGGGCTGACGAATTATAGATTAATATTCAAGAGGCGATCCGACTGCACGAATCTGGTGGTGAGTTTTGCTTTAATCTGCAGTTGGGGATATACATTAACATTGAATATAGATCTCGAGCGATCAACTCACATGTTCGAACAACTTGCTGATCCAAATGGCGCAAATAATCCTCTGAGTCAGGTTCTTTATGGCCTCGCGCTACGGTAATCACGCCCCCTATTTCTCAATTCATAGATGCTAATGTGTCTAGACACGGATGGGGCTGTCCTGTAGATGCAACACGCGCCGTGACCTATCTCTCCGCCGCAGCATCCAATTCCGCCGCGGTTGAGGCGGAGGCTCTGCGTGCCGGAGTTAAGAAAGGGGGAGTTGCGAAAGGCGAGCTCGTTTTGGCTATCTTCGAACTGGCCAATTGCTTCCGCCAGGGGTGGGGTATAGCGAAGGATCCTGCTGCTGCTAGACAGTATTACGAGACCGCTGCAAATTTGGGTGACACTGATGCAATGAACGAAGCGGGATGGTGTTATCTCGAGGGATTTGGGGGGAAGAAAGACAAGGTATGTGTGATTTCCACTTAGATATGTATTCTGTGTGTGCCTATTCTGACTCGATGTGGCTATAGTTCAAAGCGGCTAAGTATTACCGACTTGCCGAGGAGAATGGGTGCCCTACTCTTGGGAATTCATGGTATGTGCAACTGACTGCGATATGGAGTTTGAATCTAATGGATACTATAGGATCTGGAAAGACAAGTACAACCCGAAGTAATCCGCTACAACAAAGGTAGCTATCATTAGCTCTTTACTACGACGGAGGTGATTATTATCACCTCTATCTACGATTCATGTGCTTTACGGTCTTATTGCTTGATGTATCTTTAACTTCTACGTGTCACGTCAAACATTCATGGTCGATGTCCAAATTGAACATAATCTAAAACCATCACGATGTCCATAGTCACGGGTGGATCTGTCCGCGGGAACTAAGCCTGATTTGGGCTAGTCTGCTCCATAGAAGGGGAACCTCAGCTCCTTTCTTCAACTTACACATATCCCATCTACTTCTTGATCTTCTATATGGAAGCTGAGACATCTTTTAGTGCATTTCTCGAAACATGTGCTGACGGAGGTCTCTAAGCACCTAAGAACCCATCTTTAGTAGTGGATTAACTACTGAGAACCTAGCTAAATCAAAACGTATCTCCTGAGGTGCAGAATCTTTGAACCGAGTTCAGAATGTTTCGGCACGAGGAGTGCAACAATTCCTCTTCTAGTCTCAGCATGATGGTTACGCAGCTTGCAGCCGCCTTCCTCTCATCCTAGTGAAAGGAGTCATCTCCAAATACACGCATACTTCCAGTATGTTCCATCTTGCTCATTCTTTACTTTACTGAAAGTACTGATTATCTCTTAGACAGATTGATGCACTAAGGTATTGTAAGTAAGTAATTTGTCATGTCTCTCTTTGCCCCTCTGCAGCCTTTGTTCTTTTGTCCCACAAAGCTATATAGTTGGCTTCATGGCCGGGATAGCACTTATCACGAACGATGAGCGGTCTCGCATATTGAGCAACCTTTCATTATATATTGATATCCTATATATACCTAGGCAACCAGGCAAATATCATATATCCTTAGAGTCATTGAAGAATGCTCCAGGAAATCGTCAGGAAGAGGGAGTACCCTATCAGGTGTGACTATCTGAAGGTTTGTTAGATCTTCTCTTCCTAGTTTCTAGAAGAGCTAAGCGAGCTGGTCACGAGTTTGCAGGGTTTGCGTGGAAACGTATAAAACCCTGCAAACAGTTCCTCCTTTCTCTTTCCTTTCCTTCTCTCTTCTTATACTTACTGTTCTGATTGAACTGGCATGTAACATCAACCGACTTCACGGCAGAGCATACCTTGCACTTGCTGGTGATATTACAGATTATCGTGGATGTCCCCGGATAGGACATGATTTCGAGGCCAAGATGGCCTATCATGGTCCTGGGTTATTCTTTCCATCGATATCACATATTGAGCTCCGTCAAATCTCGGTTCACCATTATCCTACCTTTGTCGAACAACCTCTGCACGTTGATCATTCCAGTTTCACTTTGCTCTCACCAACCAGTTAAGTCAGGCTCTAGTACGCGCTACTTTTGGCTGTATACTGACTATCCGATCATCTCTAGGACCTCTATATAGCCAACCAAATCGGCATCGCGAGCTCGTCCATGTGGGTGACGAGCAGTGACTTTGGGCCTCTTCCAACAATCAGATGGGGCAGCTTACAAGTCATGTTTACATTATACCCGAGCCTGGAAGCGTGGTGCTTCGACCTGTCTTATCTAAGACAATGGCTGCAGCAAGAAGGTTTTACCGATGCCCGGAATTGAGAATGTCTGCTTGCTCCTCCAAGAGTTCCGCACCAACGTGAGAAGGGTGATTGGTAAGGGTGGTCAGAAACAAAAGTTGACGCACACAGCCCCGAATGTGCCAGAAATGAGAATGCCAGCTGTTTCGCAGCCAACTCAGACCACCTTGGAGTCCACCGAGTCTGTTGCGACCGAGCAGGTGTCTACACAAGCAGTCATGAGTGAGCCAACTGTTTCTCAGCCAACTCAGACTGTTCTGGAGTACACCCAGACTGTCTCAACCGAGCAGGTGCCCACCGAGACAGCTATGAGTGTGTCAGCTGTTCCCGAGGAGTTTTATCACGATACGGACGAACATCAATAAACCAATCTCCTCGTCGAAACGAAGAGGTCCAGAGCGCATGAGCCCGGCCATGCAAGAATTCGCAGAGGTGGTTGCATGGCTGAAGAGTGATCTCGCCAACCACACTAGTAGGAGTGCCATTTCCTTAACTAGAGGCTGGCAAGTGCTAACATTATAATGTATAGGCGCCGTTTTGTTATTCCGTGCGGCCTCCAGCCATCTTACATCTCCTATTTGAAATAGCCGCAAATGCTATCAGTTTGGCATCGTTGCAACCTGCTTCACATCGGTGCTGCTATTGTTATTCTATCAGCGCGGCTTTGGCGTACCATGTGTGGAAGAGGAACCTGACGAACCTAAATATTCCGATGAGCCAGCTAGGCTCTGAGCTGAGCAGTCATTTCTGATTACGATCAGGGGCCCCAAATTATACCTGTGATAGTTCGTTGCTCCAAACCGTGCGATACCTTCTCCATTCACTCTTTATCTTTCACCATGGGAGGCTTCATGATACCTGCCTACACTTGCTGTTCGCTTTCAGAATCCAACTATCAGTGCTTGGCATGTATAAGATCGGGTATATTGGTTGGGCTGCATCGGTATTCGCACGCTCGTCCCTGGCATGGTGAGTTTTTCGATATTCATGCTCTGGTACTATTTTCTCACATGCTCATAGGGTAAATGCCGGCCGTGTCTCTTCGTGTCCCAGGATATGGCACTTCCTCGCCTACTGGTGCTATAAGGACTGATTCCTATGCACTAGGCGATACGGCACCCAACATGCATCCTGGGACCGTTCAGTTGACTATTCCCCTTAAATCTAGCTTAGAGATACAGCTTCCTAAGTCTAAGATTTACCCAGTTGGTCCTAGGGACCGTGAGGTTATTAACGCCGCCTTTCAACCGTTACATGACCAAGGAAAGATGAGCTATATAACGGGACATACTACTACGGGTTTCCCTGTCTTTATTATATAGTATACGACTCACCGGCCCAGGCGCGAACCCGCGTTTAAGTTTTTCTACCAATGGTACGTCCGACGCGAACATCGCGGCCGGATATGCGTCGTTTCGCATCGGGGCCAGGAAATGTTCATATCGCTATCATGGGTTTCTGCAATAGCGTACCCTACGTTCAGCGGCAAATGGACCTACTCTTGAAAGAGTTTGTGGAGTTCTGCCGTGCGTACCTCGAAAATCGGGATTGGGGCAAGAAAGGAGGTGTTCGAGAAACTCCTGTCATTTTGGGGAAGGATTAAGCCCTACTATTGATTCGTTTTTTGGAGGGAAAGGTGAAGGAAGCGATGCTATTCAAAAACGTTGAAAAGACCTCCTGTAGGCACAAGACATTCCGAATACAAAATAGATAACACTGTCGAAAGCATAGTTTCGAATTTAGAATAAATCAACCATATAGAACCAGCCTGCTTAGTTTTTGAGCATAGTCACGTACAAGATGCGCCAATATAGAAGCCAACTTTGCTTCACTAGCTCAGTGTCTTGACTACACCGGTATTCTTCTCATTGGAGAAGTAATCGAGCCGGGCCAGATCCTACCGGACTCTCGGGCATCTGCTTCTCTGCTCAGCCTGTGCATGCATACGGTCGGCATTTCATCCAATTACCGGGCAGACTCGGCAGCCTACTGATAGTGGCGGTGAATTGCAGGCCCGCATCTCCCCAGGTTGGCCATGCATGAAGCATATTCAGACTATATCCTAATCTCAAGCCAGTGATAGACCCGCTAGTCTCATTCCTGCTAGTACCCGCTTTCCGGGGTCAAATTGCTCTGACGGTTTTAAGCTTGGAACGAACCAGAACAATGATTGTTTGAAACGAAGGTTGATTTACTACAGCTAGAGATTCAACTGACCCGAGGATTAGGATGTGCGGAATAGTTAATGGAGATGAGGATAGTCTGTTATACTAGGATCTCTGTGCGTCAAGCTGTCCATGCAGGATCGATCAAAACCAAGTTTCTATCCTCGAGCAAGCCATCGAGGAGATAATATGCCGATGCAGCTGTGATATGAATATCTAATATTAGCCAAACACTTTAGACTCCTATAGAACGGTGTATATTTCCTATCTTGGACGCTAAGACCGGGACCATGATGTTCCGGTCACATTTGACCAAACAAGTCAAGTCGACCATATCAATGTCTGTTGCTTACGGAGCACACGCTGTCTTATTTTGTCATGCAAATGTTGTCCATCTCCTCAATTCAAAAGCCTCCGCGGTAATAATAACATCAATATCACGACCCCAGCCCCAGCCCCTTAGACCCACCACAGTATATCCCTTCCCATCTCGGCCGCCCACGCAAGCTCAATGTGTCACCGCCAAGCCAACAAACAACATAAACCTCAGCGGCTGCACCACCCCTTACAAGTGCAATGCGAAGTATAATGCGAAGCGGCTGGTGACATTGCCAGCCGCTTACTAGCAGCTCTATTCAAGTCACATCGGGGCCCAGATTCTTGTGTCTGTCCTAACGAGTCAAGTTGCACAGGTCTGCTTGATCTCACTATCAATGACCTCACTCAGTGTAGCCTTGTGGATATTTGTCTACATTAATATAACAGGAGGCAAAACAGCCCCTCCGGGTCATCTTAAATCTTAACTAGTAGAACATCATCGGAGTATAGTAGCTACTCGGAGGCTACGTCGCGAGCAATCCGAATGACAAGACTCTCCAGCCCTCATCCATCCAATCAGTGCAGATCAATCCCACAGCTACCCCTGTAGATCCCCCAATGGCCCTGTTTCAGGCGAGAACATGATAGATCTTCGCGCTGGTGCGTGGCTTGTGTCATTGGTACTCCACGCCCGAGCCAACTAACCAGGTATAAGACATTGACGGCGCCTGATTGATATACATTCGACTTAATTTTGCTTTCGTTGTGATATTAAATACCCATTCAATCTTCAATCTTCACTTTCATTTTTACTTTTAACTTTTAGCTTGAGTACTTACTGCTATTCTCACGTATGTTCGTTCTGTCTTATCTTACACCGTTTCTTGCCCTTGCGTCCGTCTAAAGCATACTGTTCTATTATTATACTCGGCTCGGTCGCTAATTTATTTGATCTTGTCTTACTCCAGATCCATTTCTGAATCTTCCAACTTCACAATACGAAATGCGCGCTTCAGTTATCATCCTCGGCTTCCTCGCTACTCTTACCGTCGCGCTGCCTGAAGCATACCCCAAGGCTGCGATCGCGTGTCAATCGGTGAGTCTTCAATAGCAATATGGCAAATACAGACAATTCCTAATGTTATTAGGATACCATGGTCTGCATAGCTGCGAACTGTGCCGCTGAGGGATGTTGCTGTGAGGGACTTACGTGCGGATCTAATGGGGTAAGTACATAGCTACCGAGCTTGATGGATTATCGAGCGTGATTTGTTGATTCAATGCTAATGAATGATAGACTTGCACGCCACTATAAGATGTTTTGGAGTTACAATCTGATAAAGGGATGGGCGCAACCACGCCTTTTTGAGTTGGCATGAGAATGCGACTGTGCTCAATGCTCTCACTTGTATTTATCTATTTGTTAATAGTATATAATTCGAATCAAAGATTCTCAATCCTCATTGCTAGTCCCATATAACATAAAACAGGAGTGGTAGCTTTAGTCGATGCATCTATCGTCCTCATGGCTCAGACTTAGAATGGCACATCACTCGTGAAGATTCAAACGAAACCAACAAACCCTCGGCAAACATTCCACAGACGAGAGCCCCATCTTCGACCATATCTCAAACCCAATCCCCACAGCAAGTAATCCAAGCCCCACTCAATTCATTTCAACTCCCCAGCCTCAAGCCGGCGTTGCACACGGCGCCAGGGCCGAGTCTCATCATCATCTCGTTTCCTTTTCGTCTGATCTTCATTGGCACTCAGCTGTCTGCCTCTAACAAGAAACCCAACCGAAGCGCCCACTATCACAACCGCCAAAAGTAGGATGATAATAGCGGCTGCGGCTGGTAGCAGAAAGTAGTAGAATAGCTTGATACCACCGATGACGAGGATCATGGTTACCCATATTGGGCGCAGGAGGATGGGCCATTCGTTGAAGGCTGAGCCGAAGAGGTCTTCGCCTATTTGTTCCATTTTGGTATATGGTGAGATAGTGAAGGCGGTTTGATTTTTTTGGTTTGGATTTGGTTGTCTCGTTCGAGATAGAAAGGAGAGGAGTATGGTAACAGCTCAGCATGGAGAAAGATGAAGTCTTTAGTCGACGCCTGAACTTGTCGTTGTCGTTGTCGTCCGTTCAAGGCTGGAAAGAACCCGGTCCAGGAAAGTCAGGACCCAGATGGCCGCTTTCCTATTCGGGAAGTATAGCTTTTTCACTACCTAACCAGAACCAGAACCAGGTACGTAGGTGTTACTCTGCACCACATCCGCAGAATTATCTCCCAAATGCATTTCCTTCAAAGCATCCAACCTCCTCCTCCTAGCAAGAACCATCTCGGCAAGAAGCTCAATCTCGATCTCGAGACGCTTTTCTAGGTCGATGGTATCACCGGGGATATTCCCAGCTACCGGGGGAGCAGTAATTTGTTCCGCATCTGACTCCCTCTGTTCCCGCTCCTTCTTCTCCTTCTCCTTCTCCTTTTCTCGCTTCGCTTTACTCTCCTCAGAGTTCATATCCCATCCAAATAGTGCGGCGAGTATAGCGAAGAGGAGGAAGGCGAGAATGAAGATTATGGCTATTGCCACGGTTACCGGGATGAGGAAGTAGATTAGCGTTTTGAAGAATCCGCTGATGATGGATGTTGTTATTAGGAGCGGGCGCATGTAGAAGGGTTCGCATTCGAATGGGAATTGGCATGGCATGGTGGATTTGGGTTGTTTTGGTTTTTGTTCGGCACGGAAGGAAGAGTGTAGTATGTTTGTTCTGAGGGTTTGTGGTAAATGGATGATATTTCTCATATCCTCTTCTGACTTGGTTTGGGCTGTATGATATGCACTGCCCCAATTGTCGGGCGCGGTTGCATGATGTCAGTGCACGACGTGTTGCATGACAAGCCGAGGTCTGAATGGAGGAAAGGGTGGCAGGGCAGATGAAGACAAGGATATCAAGTGTTGAGATCGACAGAAATACACTACATATTTCCTACACTACAGAATTACCAGATCAAAACTCGTAAGAAGGCATAAATGCAATATACACAGGACTAATAACAATAAACAGCAAAGAGATCAGGTGCAAGGTCAGTAGACAACGTCAAATAAAAGATGTATCTACCAGAGTCAAGTTTAAAATAAAATCCAAGAAAGGAAGAAAGGGCCGATCGTCGTCCGTAGACACACCAAGCCGAGAAAGGGAAAACTCCTAGTCCTCCTGTACAAGTTCGTGTGAACTAAAACAAAATTCAAAAATCCATCAGAGACATGGCGCTTAGAAGACGGAAGAGCAACCCCAGTGCTGCTCAACGTTGAACTCGCCGGGGCTCTTCCAGGTGTCGTCAGAGAAGGAGAAGAAGATGGACTTGGAGCCGACGCTGGCGGCGATGGACTTGATGGCAGTGGCCTGCTCAGAGACACCGGGGACGGCGGCGCCGTTGGAGTCACCGGCGTTGGGCCAGCCGGTCTCGAGGTTGATGACGTCCTTTCCACCGCAGATCTCCTCGAGCTCCTCGAACTCGCTCTTGGTGAACTCACCGGCCTGGGCGGCGGTGACATCGGCGTTGAAGAAGGGGTGGATGTTGGCACCGACGATGTCGACGGCGCTGCAGAGAGTGGCAGAGCCGTACTGCTGCCAGACGTTGATGGGCTCGGTGGTGGTGACCAGACCGGTGTAGCCGGCGGCCTTGAAGCTAGCGGCGGAGGACTCGATGAAGGAGGCCAGGGTGGCAGCGTCGACGTATCCGGACTGGATGGCCTCGTTACCGACAACGATCAGCTCGACCATGGACCACTCGGCCCAGGCGATGATCTCGGTGACCTGCTCCTTGGCGGCGGAGACACCGGAGCCGTCAATGTAGACACCCATGATGATGTTGATGCCGAGGGACTTGCAGGCCTCGCCGATGTACTCCAGACCGCTGCAGTCAGTGGAGTAGACACGGACCAGGTTGAAGCCCTTGCTCTTGATGGTGGTGAGGTCGGAGAGAACGGCGGCCTTGGTCTTGCAGTCACCAGCGGCGGTGTAGGGGGAGTAAGTCATACCGTACTGGCCCTCACCGAGGACGGTGGGGACACCAGTGGCCTTGGCGGTGGAGGAGGAGGAGGCAGAGCTGGAGGTGGAGCTGGAGGAGCTGACAACGGAAGCAGTGCTGGTGCTGACGGGAACAACAGGAGCGACAGTGCTGGTGCTGACGACGGGGACGGCAGTGGTAGCGGCAGCGGCAGTGGTAGGCACAACGGCGGCGGTGGTCGAGGCCAGGGTGTTGGTGGCAGCAGGGCAGATGTAGGTGTAATCAGTGCGGGTCACGGTGACGGTGGTCTCATCCTGAGTGTAGGTACCGGGGACAATGGTCTGGGGGGTAGGGTAGACCAGAACGGTGCTGGTAGGCACAGAGGTGGTGGTAGGGGGCACAATGGTGTAGGTACCAGCCGAGGGGCAGATGTAGGTGGTGGTCTCAATCACGCTGGTCACGGTGCTGCCGGAGGGCTTGACGGTGGCATAGGGGCAGGTGACTGTAGTGGCAGTCTCGACAATGGTGGTAACACCACCGTAGGTGACGGTACCGCTGGGGACCTCAGTGGAGGTGGCACCGCAGACGGTGGTGGTGTCCCAGACGGTGATGGTGGTGGCCGGGATGGTGTAGACACCAGTGGTGGAGAAGGTGCTCACACCGGGAGTGGGCAGCACAACGGCAGGGGTGCTAGCGACGCTGGAGGTAGCGAAGGTGCTAACAGCTGGCACCGAGGACGAAGCAGACTCTGCGCCAACACCAGAGACGGTGACGGTCAAAGTGCTGGTGCTGGTGGATTGCACAGTGCTGGTGTGAGTGCTGGTCTCGGGGATAGCGATGGGAGTAGAGGAGGAAGAGGGAATAGCAACAGTCTCAGCAGGGACCGAGGAAGTAGCGGGAACAGCCTCGACGGGAACAGAGGTCGATGTAGCGGGAACAACAGACTCGTCGACCAGGGTAGCGGAGCCGTAGACGGTGATAACCTTGGTGGTGCAACCACAGGTCTGCTCGGCCTCAGCAGGGGCAGAGGACCAGGCGCTGACAGCAGCCTCGCGACGCTGGTGGAAAGCATCATGGCGACGGTGAACGCCATCGGCCATGGCAGAGCCGACCAAGGCGGCGGCGAAAATAGCTCCCTTCATTATGGATGGATAATACAGCCACGCAAAAAGAATGAATGCCCGCTGAACGAGTGAAGCGGTGGTCAATAGAATCGAAACGTGGATGAGAAGGTGAAAAGAGAGTGATGGGGGGGCAAGCAAGGCCTTTTGATGGAGAAATGGTTACCGGGGGAGAGTTAGGGGGAAGGGAAAAGGAGAAAGAATACAGAGGTATACACGCAGATACACGCACATACACACGTACAGCTCCACCGATCGTGAATTGGCAATTTAATTTCCTCGAATTACCCCTGGCCGAGTCTAGATGTGATTAGATTGAGGTGATTGGTTTGTTTAGGTATTGGTATAACATACATCTAACTTACATATGCAGGTACTATAAACAGTCAGATCGTTATATTCTCGCCCAACGGTTACAACATATCCAGTGTCTATGTTTATGTCTATTCTATGTCTATTCTATGTCTCTAACTATTCTATATTCTACGTCCCGTATTCGTATTACTATTATTATCCAGCACGGATCATACATCGCCCTCCCCTTTTCATCTAAGCCTTCGGCCCCAGCGTCGAAAACAGTGTCTCACACCCAGAATAGTCTTCTCCTTACCGCTGTGAGGGTCCAACTTCCTTTGGCCACATTATACCGGGTTTCATATATCTGCCCGATCATGCAAGGCCTTGTACCCTGTGGCTTTATCTTGCTGGCAAGCCCGAGCCCTCCACGATCCAAGAATTAGGGCATCTGGAATTCTCAATTGGCAGATTAAAACCCCAAACCCAAAGAAAACAGAAAAGTCTCTTCCCGCGCCATGTGGGGCCAACTGTCATAGCGTCCCCGGCCAGTCCCAGAAAGGAAAGGTGGCAGCTAAATTGGGGTCGGTGCTGGACCCTGATTGGCTGTGGTACTACATCTAATTTCCGCCCTGCCGATCTTTACCACCAAAACCACCGTACCGGTATTATTAATCTTACGATTACCGGCCAGATACAGTGTATATTATTGCTTTTTCCTAATTCGGACTCCGTTGTCTCGGATTACACGGAGTCGACGAAGATTCTCGAATGTCTTATACTCTCCATACCTATACTAATACAACTACTCATCCTCATCCTCTTGGAAAACACATGCGCTGTAATTGCGCTGGCCCCCCTGTCGATCTCCAACGATATACACACTCATGAACAGGCCGATCACCCGGTCTAACCAAAGTCAAAAACAGATGATAAACGGGGCAGGAAGCTTGAATTGCTCTATTAATGAGTCGCGCCGAATAGGAAGGACCGGTCAACGAGCCACCTTCTATTCAGAGCATAGCCCTTGTCTAGTGGGATCGTGGAATCAAGAAATAACACTGTAGCCTGATCCGAGGCAACCGATATCTTAGGATGTACGCGTACAATCAAGCAGTAGGCATGTTGTAGCTATATGTTGTATAGCGACAATCCTACCATCCCTGTACTGAGTGTTGACCACAAGGAGGACGAGGTTGGATCCTCGATCTCTTCGACTGGCGATCACGACTCGGGGTAGATCACACGGATGGGGACAAAGGGTGTCGGAGATTACCGTATTCTATAGATACGTAGCGTGACTGATTTAATTGCACTCACTAAATAGTCTGATCTATCTATGTTGTAGCTGATTTATGGATGTTACTATTGACTCAAGAGTTGGGCAACTAGAATGATGTTAACCCTGTATTGTATCGCCTCTGCCACGTTTAGTCCATACACAAAACAACAAAACAACTCAAGCCAACTCAACGATCCAGACCGCCAGAATCTTGGCCAACTGACAATTCCAATGATAAATGAAGGCCAAGATAATAGCGGATCTGGGCGTGGGCAATTTACTTTAGGTCAAGGCTTGGCAATACCCTGGTTGAGGTTATTCAGGGGGCTTCCAGGGGTCGGCGTGCGGCCGAGGACTGCGATTCGTGCAGAGACTGGGGTGGCGGTTCTCGACTCCGTTCAGCCTTGTTATTGGTTTTCTGTTTCTGTTTCATATAGAACGTTCCAAGGTCTAGAGTAACGGTGTGGGTTTATGTTCCGGGGAAGTTTCTGCTTTTTGGTTTTCCCTGCATATGACTTGTTTCTTTTGGGACGTGTCGGATTAGGGCTATTTATTTTACGCTGGCATTCCGGATGTTCTATACAGGCCACATGGGATGGCGTTTGGAATGTGTCGCTTTATCTTTATTTCTAGGTCATTTCATTATCTGATGTGGTTTCTATCAACGGCTTAATCCCGAGTTCAGAATATATTTGTTTGCACTTTGAAGTAATTGACATATTCCGTATGCCTTGCAGGATATATATCTCAGAACATCAAGAAATGACACCATGATCAGGGTCCACAGGGTCCAATATCCTTGCCAGAATAAACCATAGGCAACCTGAATGTATTTGACTCAAACTCAGGCTCTTTCGGGCCTTCCAGTCACTTTTGTCCGTCTCTCGTACGAGAAGCGAAGGAGGGGGAGGAAGATAATCGTGTTTCTGTTCTACATTCTTTCTTAGACAAGTGTCGCTTGTATCTAGATTGCCTATCACCTACCTCATCTTTGAGATGTACGTCGACTTCGTATGGACAATTTGCATGGAATAATAGACGTCGAGGTACAGGGGTCGATAGAAGAATGACATATTAGAAAGTGGCTAGATTTGGGAGAGGAGTTTGGGGAATATAATAAACTGACGTCTTCAAGGGCTAACCTGCTAAGATGTTCTCAACCATTCATTGTACTTGTGGGCAGTGTGTCTGAGCGATGTGCTACATATTGATTCGTAGCGTGGAAGGTTGTCTCGGTCGTAGAGAAGCCCGAAGGGGTAGGATGCATAGATGCATAGAGGAATCAACGGCGATAGTAAAGAAGATAGAACATTGTGTGCATAGCGTTGTCATATGCTAGGAATATACGGAGTAGAGTGAGTGCTCTAAACATGTATCTGGTGTACTCGGTAGGTCCCGAAGTGAACCTGGATGTACATCACAACAACAGTACATCCAAAATAAAGAGATAAGACTGTCACACAAAACGAAAAGTAACACAATGCAAGACGTAGATATCTGAGTCTTGTTAAATCAGAGCAAAGATAGAAAAGGCAGAACTTGTCGCTGCCGAATCTGACCATCACCGTGCCACCCGATCATGCCACACACCGTACCACCTCACCACCACCATCATCACCACCACCACCATCACCAGTATCTTCCAATCATCCGACCTCGAATAATAATCGGCAGTTCACTCTCCACAAATCCTAATTTTAACCCCAGAAACAGGAACGGAGAAACCCGCCTAATACATCGCACCACATCCGACGTCACGACTCCCAACCAACCACAGCCAGGGTTATCCCGGATAAACTCACTCCCAGGGAAAGGTCACGCTATACAGAACATGCCCCAGGAACGGCGAACGGCCAGTCCCGCCATCCAGCCTCTCGGAACCGTGACGGTTTGATGCTGTCAGGCCACTTGCTGTGGCTTTGCATGATGAGATGGGAGAGGTGGCAGGATGTATATAAGGCTGGATGTTACACGAGTTTACCTATTCTTCATCACACAAGACATTCCATTCATACATTACCTACTTCGGTTACCTTGATACTTGATACTTGACTTCTATACATCTATCTACATCTACATCCATCTACAACAGCCACCATGCAACCAACCGACCAAACCAAGACAAAGGCCAAGACAGCCGCTGCCAAAGCCAAAGCCGCTGAAAGCGAGCACGCCCGTCTGCAGAATGACTACGGCGCAGACTACTGGGTCCGCAATGGCCAAGAGCATCGAGTATGTACACCACTACCACCGCCACTACCAATTCAGATCCATTGCTAACATCCAAAAGCGTGCTACTGGTGGACGAGGCCTCTTCGCCGGTCTACAAGACGTGAAGCACTACAACGTCGACCATGGCTGGGCTCGTCGCAAGTCTGAGACTGAGCAGCCTGGGATTCTGGGGTCTATTTGGAGTCGGTATGTTTTACTTCTTGTCTATATTTGGGTTTGGGTTGGGGTTAGTGCTGACTTTATTGATAGGATCACTGGACTTTGATTTGGACTCGCTTTGCTGGTTCCGTTTGATTCGATTCTAGACTTTGTCTTTTCTGACATAGACTAAAAGGGGATTGGGTTAAGATTGAGATGATTGATGTTTGCTTTTGGAGTTGGATTTTTTGATTCTGTTTGTTTGAGCATTGTTTTGTTTTATACTATATCTTTCTTGATATAGGAGTTCTGGTGGAAGAGCTGGTTTCTTTAATTTCTTTTTGATATGTTTATGCTCTTATACATATCGTGTTTGGATATATTTAATATATCCTATAGACAATGACATGCAATAAGCTTATTCGATATAATGGTTCCTTCTGGTCTATGTAAGCGAGTAAGCAGAAATGCAATCAATTGTACATTAGTAAATATACACTCGAGATCAACAGTCAATACTCTAGAAATACCATAACGGTCTACATCCATGATCACAGGAAAACGTAATATTCCAAGTACTATATATATACATAACCGCTAATAGATATACCAAACGCCCTCCTAGCGTCTCAATTTTAGAAATGAGGTATCAACACAACCAATCTACTCCCAAGAGTCAATCTTCATGGTACCCTTCTCCTGCAGATTCTTGTGCATGTTGAAAGCCTGGAAGAGCATATGAGGCTCATGACCCATACCCTTACGCAGACACTCGAACTCCGCACGGTCAAGGTAATCCGTCAGGATAGGAGTGTAGTCAGGGTGCGAGCAGTGCTTGATGATAACACGGGCACGCTCACGAGGAGACAAACCACGAACATCAGCAAGACCCTGCTCGGTCACGATAACGTCAAGATCGTGCTCGGTCTGGTCGATGTGCGTGGCGAACGGAACGATACAGCTGACACCGGTGGGATCGGTCTTGGTGGGACGCGCGGACGGGGTGTGCATGATACTGTACTTGGAGTTGCGCAGGAAATCGGCGGAGCCGCCGAGGCCGTTGAGCATGCGCGAGCCCATCACGCAGGTGCTGTTGGCGTGCGCGTAGATGTCGACTTCGACGGGCGTGTTCATGCCGATGCAGCCGAGACGACGGATGATCTCGGGGGAGTTGGAGACTTGCTGCGAGCGCAGGAGGATCTTGGGCGCGTAGCGGTCCCAGTTGGCGTAGAAGCGCTTGAAGCCGTCGGGGGACAGGCGGATGGAGGTCGCGGTGGCGAAGTCGAGGTTGCCGCTATCGAAGAGGTCGAGGAAGGCATCTTGCAGGACTTCGGTCCACACGGTTAGGTTCTTGAAGTCAGCGCCGCCCTTGCTGAGACCGCCTACGACGGCGTTGGCGATGTTGCCGATGCCGGACTGGATGGGGAGCAGGTTGGTTGGGAGACGGCCGTGCTTGACCTCATGCTGGAGGAACTCGATCAGGTTCGAGGCGATGGCTTGCGAGCCTTCGTCTTCGGGGGAGTTGTGCGTGGTCTTGTCGGCATAGTCGGACTCGACGATGGCCACAACCTTCTCCGGGTCGACGGGGATGTAGGTTGTTCCGATGCGGTCGTCGGGACGGGTGACGAGGTAGGGCTTGCGGAAGGGGGGGAGGTCGGTGCCGGTGATATCGTGCAGACCCTCGAAGGAGGGCATGGCGGTGTTGACCTCGATGATGACCTTCTCGGCCATCTGGATCAGCTCGGGAGAAGCACCGACGGAAGCACCGGGGATGATGCCACCGTCCTCGGTGATGGCAGTAGCCTCAATGATAGCCACGTCGATAGTGGGCTTGGGCTTGTTCAAAGTGTACCAACCCTGGGAAATTGTTAGCGGTGAATATTTTTCTCCGGTAACGCAAAACTCACATAGACCAAATCCGAAGGGAACATGCTCAGATGCTTATCGAAGAACTTGATGTGGCCGGTGTTGATTCCCTTGGCGATTTCCTTTCCAACCTGGTGAGGGCTGCGGCGCTCAATCATGTTCAAGTGCGCCCAACGGCTCTCGGTGTCTGCGCCGGCGGAGGCACCGACAAACAGGTTGTACTTCAGCTTTCCCTCGAGGCTGTTCGTCTGGACGTGATCGGCCAGCGCATTGGGGATCATCCTGGATCGGGTTAGCGTTGCCCTCGCTTACTATAGTATCGTCGCGGTACATACTTGGGATAACCGACACCGGTGAATCCGGACCAACCAATGTACGTGCCATTGGGGAAGTGGTGAATCAGATCCTCGGCTTTGGCGAGCTTCTTCAGATACGATGGGCGCCGTACACGGCTCTTCAACAAGGCCGAAGCAGACATGATGTAGGAGGGGAGAGTGTCAAAAATGTTGGAAGGAAGAGGAAGAAAGGGGATCTCGGGGTATAAGTAATTTCGTTAACCCCACGGGCAGAGGTCTCCACACAGGAATGCAAGGCCGATAGCTCCGGGAGAATGGATGTTTTAAAAATTTAGTCTTGGACTGGCTATATGTATGGACTCGGGATATTAGACATGGATATTGGACATTGAATACTGCATAGCTTATTAGTATTTAAGCACCGGCATCCAATCGTTATATATCCTTCTTCTTCTATTAAATTTGCCTTGGAATCGTTTAATTTGCAATTCTTCGCATTCGACTAAATCAGAGTGACGTCACGTCCCTCATTCGGCTTTGGTTCGGCCGGTCATCGTTCGGCTTTTACTAAGCGGCTTCTCTGCTGTTCCCCTGCATATGGAGTACGGAGATCTATAATTAAGAGAGAGCTCTTTCAGACGACATGCTATCCTTCCAATATATTCAACATAAACACACACACACACACACCCATACACAACAGAAAAATCATATCTCGGAACAGATACCCCGAACTTCCCCCGATCCACCCTCGGGACAGAATCGGTTATGCGGGCTCGGCCACACGGAGATTTCAGATTGCATAACCTCCGTAATGGCTCATGCATTTCACACCATTCGGCATATATAGCCGCTAGCGATGCCGATTATTCCGATTTAGTAACAGAAGCCGATGATCTGGAGGAATGGCCCTTTTTCATACCCCGGAAGTTCGACGGAATCCCGCATTAGGGCATGGCGCACATTGGGGAATGTGCGATATCGTACGACGCGATTCTTATTTTGTTCGAGCTTTGGCGTTTTGTGAGGCTACGGCTCGGAGTACGGGGACTCCGTAACTATAAGCTCGGCTAGCTGTTAGCCTAATGCGGGATAGTTCGACGTTGTTAACCACACGGTTAACTATTTACAATATAAAATTGATTAAGGGGAAGACCTTCCCTTTATTGCTTGATGCCTAATTACTTAGCCGACGGTTCTTATATCGGCATCTGTTGGATTACCCTTTATGGTGAAACCGAGATATGATAGAATTAGTGATAAATCCTCATTAATACATATCAGAATAAAGCCAATCTCTCCATGGCCATTATTTCATTTGTGAGAATAAAGTAAGAGATACTTGAAGAGAAAATAGAGATACAAATACAAACTACGGAAACCCGTGCAAAAAAAGAAAAACATTCGTCGCAATTTCCTCATCGTGTACGCCATCCTCCCCTCCCACAATCAACAATAATGCATGCCAATCCCCCCGCTTCGCAAGGGGACTGACCCGTCGTAAAAGTTACCAACGCAACACCGTCTACGCCTCTGTAGGCTCGGCATCCGTCATCTCAACATCCGCCGCCTTCTCCTCCGCATTAGCGGGGGCCGCGGAGCCGGCGCCAGACCCAGACGCAGATCCCTCACGGGCCGCGGGACTACCAGAGAGGGTCCCGTCGACCCAAGAGCGGAACCGCTGGTTGCTCTCGTCTACCTGGTCCTTGCTGAGGCCGCGGGCCCAGGCCGGGTTGTTCACGAACTTCTCCACGAAGCGGTCATGGCGCTTTTCGTGAAGCGCGGCCTTCTCCTTGGCGAGTTCGTCGGCCTGGGCCTTGATGGCCTCAGCGTCGGCATCCTTTTCCGGGATGGGCGCGTTGGAGCGCCAGAACCAGTCGTAGGTGGGCGGCTGGTACAGCATCGTGTAGTTGTTGGCACAGATGCGGATGGTCAAGCCGTCGTGGTGCTGCAGGCTGCGGTAGTACCGCTCGTACTCCTCATCTTCCTCGAGCTTCGGAGGAAGGTTGCGCTTCAGCAGGGGCATGCGCATCTTCGAGAACTGCACGCCTTCGGTGGGGTCGCGCATCGAGTAGGCGGTCACATAGTAGGACCAGCGCTCTTCTGGAGTGAGCTCCTCGTTGTCAAGGGTTGCGTCTTCGCTGGTCATCACTTGGACGGTGACACGGCGGTCGGCGGGGTACTGGGATTGGTTAGATGTGTCAGGGCATCTTTGAAATTAGAACTCACGAAAGTAATGCGATAGATATCTCCATCCTTGACCAGTCGCTCCACTTGTTTGCGGTATTGGATCTCCTGGTGGTGGGTAGTCTCCTCCTTCTCCCGTTCCTTGAAGAAAAGATTGATAATATCGGAGCTGCGATCGCGAGAGTCGCCGGTGAAGATAGATGCCACAAACTTGGAAATCGAGGAGAAGATACGTTCCAAGTTGTAGAGCAGGTATCCGCTCTGGATGTAGAAGCGACGTAGGGTCTCTTCGAGGTGAACCTGATCGATATCGCCCTTAATAACCTCCTCGCACATGCGCACGATCTGCTTGTAAAGGTTGGCTTTGGGATCGACATCATAGAAGAAATCACTAGGGTATCGATCGATCAAGCACAAGTCATGGGCAGCCTTAGGCAGAACACCGCGTCGGACTTGTTCGCGGGCCGTGTCCTCTTGCTCCTTGATGCGCAGGAGACGCGAGTAAAGGATCTCAAAAGTACGCAAGAAGCAGAAGATGTTCAGGTTGCAGTACATATGGTGCTCCTTCTTCTTGTACTTCTCGTTCAGTGTGTATTCATGCTCAAGGTTGAAGTTGCCCTTTCCGGGATGCTCCATCCACCGCAGTTCAGCCACGTCAAATGATTCCTCGGAATCGGAGACGGTGGATGGAACCTGGGCAGCAGGTTCGTCATGGTTGTTCACACCATCCTCTTTAGGCTTCTCGGTCTGGCGTCCGCGTTCAAGGGCATCGCGCAGAAGATCCAGCTTCTGCAGGTCCACCCCCTTGCGGCTCCCATTGGACGCATCGTCATTGGCATAAGTATCATCGTCCTCATTGATGGCGTGGTAGACTTCGTCCATGTACAAGTTGAAAGTGTAACGGTCCAGGCCGAAGAAAGTAGGAATGAAATCCCGGATAAAGTTCATGAGCCGCTGAGGATCAGCGCCAAAGCCATTGGTGTTGCGGTCAAAGTACAAGAAAAGCAAGTACACAGAATCCAGAAGGACCTGAGTATCGCTGAACTTATACTCAGCCTGGAACTTGGGTGGGACGCGGCCACTCTTGCGACTAGCCTGTCCATCCTCAAACTTAGTCTGTATGTCTTGCTGGATGTTCTTGGCGACGAAGAGCTTCTTGTCGGTTTGCTTGGTGGCGATGGCTTGGTGGTCAAGACTGCGCCAGTATGCTCGCTGCATCTGTTCGCGCCAGACCTTGTCCCACTCGCGCTGGCATGCCTTCCATTCCTCGAGCTTCTGCTTCAAGCGGTAAAGAACAATAGGAAGGACGTGGCATGGACGGAGGAACATGTCTCGGATGACTTTCTCGCCGCGTTGACGGTCGTAAATCTTCTTGATGACACGCTGGTAAATTGCCTCGCTTTGGCCACCGAGACCTTGTGGCAATTTGAAGGACATGCGTTCCGCATCATTCATGTAAAGGAATTGCTGGCAAATGGGCTCAATCAGCTGGATGGTGCGGGTGCAAGCCTCGATGTGGTGATCGTAGTCGTGGCGATCTTCCTCAATGCGATGCAAAGCATCTTCATACTGGTTCTTGCGGTGCGCAACAAAGCCAGAATCTTCCGAAGCCCAGGTGGGATGTGAGGCCCAGTCATCATTAAGAACACCGTTGCAAAGCGGATCGCGTCCACTGCAGGGCTTTTGGCGTTCACGCTTAGGAAGGAGTCGGTAACTCGGTCCCAGAGACCGGCAGTGAGCCAGGTTGACGATACCTGTTTCCGGGTTCGCCTTGGGGTCGATGATTTTATCCTCAGCCTCTTCGGCACTCATGAAACGTCTGAACCAGTTCATGAGCTCAGCATTGGACCCGATGTATCCCTCGGCTCTCTTGACCAGGATGTGACGATCGAGGAGATCCGTGGTGTACAGGTTGCAAAGCTTGAGGAAGTCGCTGAACACTTGCTTGTTCGCGATGAACTTCTTCACGCGGTCAAAGAACGCGATTTCTTCCTGGCTGGGAGTCATGGAGACCGAGGGAGGAAGAGGCTCTGGGAGAGCAGGAATCAAAGTGGGAGAGACATTTGCCATGTCGACAGAGGGCTTTCCATGGTGATACTTTGGTCTCTTGCTGGCGTTGCCGAACTGCGAATTCTGACCTCGGTTGGCCTCAGACAAGCGAGCAGCTTCAGCACCGGCAGGCCCCGAGATAGAGCCAACACCACCTGGGCCACCACGACGCTTCTTGCTCTCCTTGGGGTCCTTTACATTAAACTGGCCCAGAGGAGGCATCTTGACGTCACGGTTAGGAGTCTGGGAGGTGAAACCTGCAGGTTCGCCGCGGAGGTTGCTAAGAGGAGCTTGTTCTTCGGCTTGGCGCTGCGCAGCTACTTGTTTGGCATGCGCGGCAGATTCCGGCAAGAACTGTTTGAAGTCCTCCAAAAGATCCGGAGCAGTGTTGAACAACTGAGTAACCTGTCCATAGACATCCTGGATAGGTTTTGACTCCCGCTGGTAAGTCTGAAGTATCTCGAGGAACTGCTTGTAGATCTCCGGCGCACTTGAAAAGCGGTTCTTGATCTTGTTCACGTAGCTGATGGCGTGGTTGAACTCCACGGGACCACGCTTGTTCAGATCCTGAGCACCCTGGAGCATACCAGTTCCGACGCCAGCCAGGTTGTTCATCGGCTGGGTGAGAGAGTTCTGTCCAGAACCCATGAGGGACGACCTACCAAGTCCAGCAGACGCTGCGGAGGCAGCGCCTTGCAGCTGTGCCACTCCACGGTGGTCTTGCTGATGAGTCATGGCGGAAGCAGCTTGCTGCTCCTGTTGGGTAGGGTAGCCATAGTGGTGCTCCTGAGCGGGGCCCGGTCCATCCTGCTGGTACATGCCGCCCATCATCCTCGAGCCAGGAGAGTAGGAACCAGATGTGGGGCCCTGCTGATCCTGCTGCTGGCCTTGCCAGCCAGGTCGAGTTTGGTCACGATAGAAATCGGACCGACCATGCGGATCACCGGAGGGGGGTGCATTGGTAATCGTCTCAAAGGGACGTCCTGCGCGTGGCATGCTCAGTGTGTTTGTACCAGACGGGGTTGTGACCCGAATCGCATCAGGGTTGTCTTCGGTACCGCACTCAATGCGGTAGCCGGGGGGCAAAAAGGTATTGAATCCTTGAATAAGAGCAGGATGACCATTGAAGAGTGTCGAAACACGTTGAATCACACCAGGCGTATCAATAGCCTGGCTCTTGAAATCCTTCATGATATCCAAGAAACGGTTGTAAACATCTGGTTGATCAACAAACCGCACCTTGACCTGGTCGAGGTAGCTGAGAGCATCGTTGAGAATCGGTTGCTGGCCCTGGGCAAGAGCTGCAACATTTCCTGGAATTTGCTGACCGGCGTTGTTGTACGTTATCATAGGCTGTCCTGGTGGACCGGGGTGTTGCATGTACGAGCGAGGTGTGCCATCGCCGTGTTGCATTTGAGGACCGAACAAGCCAGCCGCAGACTGAGGTCCGCCCTGGTGGCTGTTCTGCGGGTTTCCGCCAAGAGTCGAGAGGAGTCCGCCCGGGCCATGAATGGAGTTGGGGACTTTATTGGCCACGGGTTGATGGAGAGGAATCGAGCCAGTGTGGCTCTGGACAGGGTGGTGGTTTTGGTCGCGGCGATCTAGTTGCCGCTCAATTTGTTCGCGGTGGTCGCGCTCGCGCTCACGATGAGCCATTTCTTCGTGGCGCTGACGCTCCATGATCTCGCGCTCCCTGGAGTCCCGCTCCCGCTCGCGATTGAGCTGGGGAGAAGCGTGTTGCATGGCTTGACCAATTCCGGGAAGTGAATGGCCGCTGTTATGCGACGGACCTGCTTGGTGCTGGCCGTACGCGGAAGGTTGGTGCGGATTTCCGTGGGTCTGGCTTAATTCTGCCAGTCCAGGAAGAGAATGGCCACCCGACTGACTAGGGTGGTAGGGTCCTGTAATCGAATGATTGTTAGTTAAAACGTTTTTATCATTGGTTTTCCGTAGAAATCATAGTTCAGAGGCACTCACCACCTGGAGGGGGGAGTACTGGGCCCGAGGGCTGCGAGGCTTGGCCTTGCTGAGAGGGATTTTGACTGTTGAAGCGCAAGAATATCGGATTAGTCTTTGATCTCAAGCCACCTATAGAAGTGCTCGTACCTGAATGACCCCAGGGGCCGCGGCTGCTGGTTCATCTGATCCAAGCCAGGATGCGACGGCGGCCCACCGGAGGAGTGCCAGTTATCGTTTCCAGAATTCATGATGTATGCACGAACTCCGGTGTGAGAGAAGTAGAAAGGTAGGTTTGGCGGATAAGAAGGGTCGAGAGGGGAGAAAAAGTAACAGGGTCTGCTAATCAGCTAGAGCTCGTGGTCTCGTCGGTAGGAATCGACTGGCAACGCTCAGGTTGCAGTAGGGTCACAGCATGACCCGGAGTCTTGCAGATTAGAAGACAGAAACCGACTCCACGCAGCAAGAAAGAACCGGCAGAGAAGTATGATAGACAAGGAGGAGACACACACTGGGGTGATGGAATTGCGCGCGACCGATCGCGGGCTCCTGTGGAGGCTTTCCTCTCCGGGGCTAGCCTCTTCTGGCTTAGTAGGTGCTTATCGGAGATTTGATTATCCGAGTGGTATTCAGAATTCAATTCATTACGGTATCTATTGTATCTATTGTATCCATTGGCGGGATTCCCGTCAATGGGAGGCGGTACATTGGTCACGCGTGGTATTGTGCGATAGGTCAATTTCAGTCCGCCTTCGTCATCGCCCGCCATTGCCGGCAGAAAAACAATGGCTGACATTGAGTGGGCAGGTGAACAAATGTGAATAGCATGAGTCATGAATAGATCAATGACTTGAATAGAACTGTTATTGTTCATTGTATATTCTATTGTAGCAAGCTGCATAATGAGACTCGTTCTGAAGGCTGGGGTACCTCTCGCTTGTTAAGCCTCGGAAAGGGGCGGAGGATAAGGGCTGGCTAACAATGCGTGGCCTTCTTTCAGTACTTTATCCAGGCGACCAAGCAAAACATCTAAACCATATACTTGGAAATAGGGAAAGACTTAACATCTCAACACTAGTTGACTACCATATCTATAGTCTGTACTAACTATGGAAATGGCCTCAAACAGGCATGACATTCTCTATCATGAGTTGGCCACCATACAACGCCTTTGGCAACCCCACAGCAATAGCAGGAAACGAGTAAAAGGGGACGTAGGTAAGAAAGACTAGGTCTCCAAGACTCAGACAGATGAGTTCCACAATAAGAACAGAGATAGGGAAGGGGAGGGAGGATAGTCCTGTGATTATGGAACCTGTGGCTTGCTGTCATTATTTTCTGGTTTTCATTCTTCATATCTTGCCTGTTCACCAAGGCCCTCCAGCCACCCGATCCAAACCCAGATGCGCCTGTCCATGGAAAATGATAATGGCCTCGTGACGGTACGGACTTGGTCCGATTAAAGAGCGGAGAAGACAAAGAGCTATATCGCAATTAGCATTGTAAGGTTTAGATAGAGGTAATACTCACATTGTTTGTCGCCGCAATTGCAATGCTGTCTTCGAAGGGATGCCAGCTCATGTGCAAGATCTTTTTGTTGAAGTCGATCTGGTCGGCATCGGTCTCCTTCTTCATGCGACTACCGGGGCCGGCAGGGCTGCCGGATCGCGAACCAGCCTTCTTTCCGTTACCCTTGCTCATCGGCGTCGGTACACCAACCTTCTTTGCCTTGAATGCCGACTTGTCTGCCTGGAGCACAATCTCCGTATCCTTTTGTTCTTCTGTAGGGTAAATCATGAAGTTGTTGTTGTAACTGCCGGTCATAACGTTCTCCGCATCGCCAGAGAAGACCACCTCGAACTTGTCAAAGATGCTATCGTTCTCGTACGTATCACAGAGGCGAGGGCGCAGGTGCTCGTGGATGGGGATGGTCTTGATTGGCTGGCGTTCCATGTTGACATCCCAAATCTTCACTGTCAAGTAGTCCCTCGACACAATGTACCGCCCGTCGTTGGAGAATCGCACATCGGAGATGGAGGAGATAATCTCGGAGAAGAAGGAACGGGACGAGGCATCCTCTTCTTGTTCGAACTCTGCAAACAGTCAGTAAATGTCATTGGCGCCATTCCAGCTGTACATACGCTTGGCGTGTTCGTCACACAACGCCCTTTGTCGCATATCCGCAAGCTTGATTGTGCCCTTGGAGCTGGCATACATGAACCAGTTACAGCTAACCGGGTGGAACTCGGCCGCAGTGATGACCTCTGTGAGTTCCTCCATATTAGCTGGCTTGATATCCACGATGTTGAAGCTCTGATCTTGGATGTTGAGATTCCATAGGTTCACCCGCAGGTCGTCACTGCTGATAAAGGTTTCACCATCGCTGTTAACGGAGATGCTATTTATATGATACGCGTGAGCGTTGGCGTATGTTCTCCGCGGAACGGCAGCGACAACCGTGTCATGGTGTGTCAGACGAGGCAGCTTGAGCGCAGAGGGGTCCTTGAAGGATATGCGGGGTGCGCGAGCCATACCCCCACCACCGACAGGATTCGCGGGGGTGAGTTCACTCGATAAGTTGTTCTCGGCGACCACTTTCAGCGACTTGTCGAAGACCTTCCAAAGCTTTATCGTCTTGTCGTTCGTCGAAAGGAGGAAATGGGATGCATTCTGTCGTCGGCACCATTTTATCTTGTTGATCTTCTCTTCGATCTCTAGCGACTTGAGATAATCGAACTCTGGCTCGTGTGACTGGAACTCTGTGTGGAACTTATACTCGCAGGTTTTTTTCTGTATTGTTTAGTGGTTAGCCGCAAGACTAGAAAACCTTGATGACGGAGGGGTGGCTACCGTCTCATTTCGCTCAAACAACACCACCCTTCCTCCCTTGTCACCAGTGGCCAGATAGTTACCGGTATGGTCAAATTCGACGGTTGAGATGATGTCGGCTGCATAGCGCGAGTCAGTCGATGCATTCTGTAGAAAATGACCAGGTTCGGCCGAGAAGTGCGAGGGAGGCCAAATACCTTCTGTAATATCTTCTACATCACCTTTATCGCCGAAGCATCTAATATCAAGTTAGCTATCATTCAATGACTGTGATTGGTCGATGGCGCTGGACAAAGGGAAGAAAAATGGAAACCATAGGACCAGAACCTTTGATAGGAGTGAGCCGGGCAAACTTACTGTGTGAACTTCCAGGTAGGTGTGCCTGGATCTCTGTCTACCATTTTCACGTTCTAGCTAGCCCTTGAACGCGACAAGGGCAAGGACCAAGATAGGAGGGACGGGAAATGCGGGTTGGCAAGTGCCTCTGAAAGCTCTATTGTCGATGCAAAGAAACCCTCGGATTGAAGCGATGTAGACGCGATAGCCGACACGAAAGAATCCGGTCGGGTGGGAAGAACGATTGGATACGGAGATGGAGAGAACAGTCGGTCACCGGAGATGGTGTGCGAGGGGTTTGGAGGGCGGATAGCGGTAAGGCGAAAAGAGGGGCAGAGGGGGGGAACAGCAACGATCCAAGTTGGAAAGACGAGCTGAAGAAGAGCTGTTGCCGAATGAAATGGGCAACGTCGCTGGATGATAGAACACAATGAATGTGTTATGAGTGGACCCGCAGCGCTTGAGAAGGGATAAGAGAAAAGTTTCTATTGAGCGGTCTTGAGTTAGAACGGAACTCCGTAAAAGATATATCAAACGCTCCATCGGTTGTGGGGATGGGGGTTGCGTACCTGATCTGGAGCGATGAAGGAAAGACAAAAGAAGTTGTCAGGTGAAGTTGCCTGAGTCGAGGCGGTGGTGGGGAGAGAGTTCGTTACGAGATACCAGCTGACGGTTCTTGGCCCGTCAATATCAACAGATTGTGGTTTCGCCAAAGATGAAAAAATATAAACTTGATTAGAAGATTGAATATTCTATCTTCACCAGAATTCAGGTCGGGCTGCAACATGCTGACATCAACACTGTTGGCGACTGCAACATGGCCCGTTGCGCCCCTCCCCGGCCTTGCAACCCGTATACGACTACGCCTGGGGGTAGAGGTGGAATATCAATTGAAATCGTGAGATATAATCTAGCTAATTGCTTGGATCGAGCGAGTCTACAGCAGTCAATTCTTTATTTCATCGTCTATATGCCCGAAGCTGTACTATGCGCCTCTGTCGTCATCCTTGAGGCCCAAGCAGTCTCCGCTAAATTAAGCATTGGCATATATCATATGCTATCTATGTTGTGAAGAGATGCGATACTCCATCGAATTGAAACTATTTATTCAGGTCCGGGGTATCCATTTGAGAACTCAGCTGGGTATACTCGGTTCTTCTGGAAGTATATATTTGACTACCGAGCCCTGTCGTTTCTACTCTACCTAAGCCCTAATTAAGATCCTATAACTGAAAAGACTCTATTTACCTTATTAACTGATATTAACTCTTGTATAACATCCCATCTCCCTATTACAGCCTATAGGATCCTACATTCTAATCCCACCCACCATCACATGCTTCCCTCCAATATCCGGCCCAAAGCATATTAAGCCGAACACGCCGACAACCTTGGAATCATCCCAAATTTCAACCTCACTTAATCCTACACCTCCAACCCATAATCCCTAATCCCAAAACCAAACACCAAAGCCATGAGCAACCCAGAGAACATGCGGGGCAATCCCAACTCCAAACCCCAAAACTCCAATACCCCAGCCTCAGCCCCAGCCCCATCACCCTCAACCTCAACCTCAAACACATCCCAACCCCCTCCCTCCCCCGCGCCCCCCTCGCTAGCAACCCGCATCCAAACCTCCGCAACAGGCCTAGCAAAAAGCGCCTTCCAGCCAAGCCCCGACCTAGCGCAGACCCTAGCATCGAGCACAAGCAGCAAACAAGCCGGACCGCCCTCTCTCCCAAGCACACAGACAAGCAGGGATCTATCCACAACCACACCACAGCATGGAGGCCCCAGTTCCAGTTCCGGCTCTGCAGCACAATCCTTCCGCGAACCGGATACATATACCTCGACGGGTGGATTCGGTCTACCGGCATTGACAGAAGACGAGTTCCAGAACACATACGCATACAAGCGAGAAACAGGCCTTCTAGGCACAACCATGACTCCAACCACAACCACATATACAAACACAACCGACACTACCCACGAAGACCTCCAAACAAAAGGAAAAGCCCGCGCCCACGACCCAACCCAGCACCAGCTCGAATCCGTCTGGCAGCGCCAATCGCACGAGCCACACAGCCAGGATACATATACATCGCTGACATCGCCGGAAGACGGGTCAGCGGTCATCTCGCTGCTCTCGGACGTAACCTTCGATCCGAATTTCGAGGACCCCGCGACGGTGCCAGATACAGAGGTTGATATTGCTGCTGCGCCGGGTCCGCTGTCTGCGGCTGAGCGGGAGGCGCTGGATTCGTTCCGGAAGGGGATGGGGCTGGATGGGGACGATAAGGGGCGGGTGGGACGGTTAACGGGTGCGAGTCTCGTGCCTGATATTGATGTTTTTTTGAGCCAGGGACTTGGAGGGAATGTTTCGACGTCGGCTTCGACTTCCCTTCGTGATGCGGTTCTGACGAATCTTCCTGGTGCGGGGGATTGGATTGGCGTTCAGGATAGGTATCATGATGAGGTTTGGGGGTTTTTGCAGCCTGTGCTTGAGGATGCGAGGGCTGAGATTGAGGAGAAGGGGGAGGGATTGGGGCCTGCGGAGGATGGGCCTGCTGTGAGGAGGTTGAGGATGATTTTGATGCATATGAAGGGGTGATTGTATGTGTTTGGGATATGGAGTGGAGGGTTGGGTGTATATTCTAGTGCTTTTGTAGTAGGGATCTTTGGTTTTTTTCGATATACCGTGTACATTTAAATGTAAATATTAGAGAGGGAGTGAGTATGTATTTGGCTGTACAAAGATGATGGGTAAAACATAGTTTTTGGAGCAGACCTAAGCCCTGAACAGAGGGACTCACCACAGCTACCACTACAGTACAACTACATCACTCCCAAACATATATATTCCAAGAATATATTCCAAATAAGCTATGTATGTATGTTACACAAGAACCAAAGTTGACCCAAGTAAAATCTTGAATCCCGAGGACTGCAAAAGCAAGCGTGTCAAGCCAGCACAAGAAACAACAGAAAGAGAAGAAACGGGGGTATGAGAGATCACACGCTGGAGGATCATATTTCATCGGAGAGCGGTCATCAAGGAGAAGAGACATAAAGGAGAAGCAGGGTTTAATGTAAACCTACAACTCCAAGCTGGGGGTCTGGCCCTTGACACGACCGATCACAGTCTGAGCGGCGTACTTGGGGATGACCTCGTCGTCGTGCAGCATGGCGAACTCCTCGGTAGCATCGCGACCCATGAAGTTGTACAGGGCGTTTGCGCCGCCGGGGTGCTCGTCGACCCAGTTGGTGAGATCGAGGATGACGCCCTTGACCACGACCCAGAAGTCCTTCTTGGTGTTGTGCTCGGCGACTTCATCCATGCTGTACTCCGTCTCGGGAACCTTGAAGGTCGCGGGGTCGGGCTTGGGGGCTGGGGCCTCGGCGCTGGCGGCAGGTGCAGCAGCGGGGACAGGGAGAGCGGGCAGGCTGCCGCCGGTGGCGCCACTGCCCCACTCGACAGAGATCTTGCCTGGGGTGTTGGGGTCGATGTGGAGAGAGAGCTGGCCGAGACGCTGGGAGGCGGCGCCGCCGCCGTTGCTGAGGAGCTTCTGGAGGAGGTGCTGGGTGGCGGAGTCGCCTGCGACACGGCCGTAGACGACACAGCCGAGGAGGGAGGAACCGCCGAGACGGTTGGCGCCGTGGACGCCGCCGGCGAGTTCACCGCAGGCGTAGAGGCCCTCGAAGGGCTTTTCCTCGCTGTTGAGGACCTGGGCGTGCTCGTTGATCTCGATGCCGCCCATGGTGAAGTGCAGAACAGGCTCCATGACAGAGACGTGGAACTCGTCGTCGAGCTTGAAGGGCATGTTGGCGAAGAAGCGCTTGTTCCAGGGGTCCTTCTTCTTGCCTTCGGCGATGAGGTTGTACTCGTCGAAGGTCTTCTTGAGGGCTGCTTCGCCGCAGCCGATTTCGGCAACGAGCTCGGCGCCGGTCATCTTCTTCATCAGGCCGCGGCCGGTGTAGTGACGGGTGTGGAAATCCAGGACCTTGGAGGCTTTGCTGTTGAGGACGAGGCGGATGGGCCACTTGCCCTTTTCCTTTTCTTCCCACATTTTGCCGGAGACGTAGTCACGGTGACCGAGCTCGTCGGAGAACCGCTGGCCGTCGCAGTTGAGGAGGAGACCACCTTCACCCCGGAGGGCTTCGGCAGCCAGGAACTTGAACTTGGCGCCGGGGTCCTTGGGGTCGACGAGACCGGTTGGGTGGACCTGGACCTTGTCCATGTCGATGCCGTTGGCGCCAATGGCCATCAGCATCTTCTGGCCGTCACCAGTAGCGTGAGTACCGTTGGTAGAGGACAGCCCGTAGGTGTCGGGGCGGTACTTCTTGAGGAGAGAAGTCTCACTGAAGTCAGCGGCGTAACCACCGGTAGCGAGAATGACGACACCGTCGGCGACCTTCTTCTCGCCGTCAACAGTGTAGGTAACGCCGGTGACATTGTTACCAGACTTGTTGACGGAGGTGACGTCGGCCTTCTTGATGATCTGGACACGACTGGGCTCCTTCTCGGCGAGATCTTCCAATCGCTGCATCAGGGCGTAGGTAATGGCCATACCGGGGAACTTGGCGTCATGACCGCGGTGTGTGCGGGGGAAAGTGTGTCCTCCGAGACGGGAGACGAGGGTGAGGTCGAGGTTGAAGACATCCTGCAGCCACTCGACGGCGGCGGCGGACTTGTAGGTCAGGACCTTGATCAGGTCGGGACGGGCCTTGTCACGGGCCGACTTGAGGGTGTCATCGTAGAACTGCTTGACGCTGTCCTGGATGCCGAGATCGACCTGGGTGCGGGTGAGAGCACCGTTGATACCGGAGGTGGCCTTGGTAGAGTTACCACCGAAGAACGCCTGCTTGTCCAGAACCAGGACGTTGCCACCGTTGAGGTAGACGGTGTGTGCGGCACTGAGGCCAGAGACTGGGAGGGTCAGCTAGGGCAGAGAATGCGGGGAAAGGAAGCTTACGGCCACCACCGACCACAATTACTTGAGGTGCAGCCATTATTTATGTATAGTTAGGATAAAGGGAAATATGGGGAGGAAAAGAAAGAGGAAGGAGGGAAAGGATCTTAAAGAAAAGGACCGGGGGAGGTCAGAAGCCGACGGTCTATCGGCCGAGGCAGGACATGGGAGGACGTGGGGAGACAAAAGATGGGGTACCCGCCGGACGACTAATTGGCCACCGCTGGTTTGTTCGTATTATCTGGGGAAGACGGGATCACATGCGATATAGGGATGGATGTGTTTCCAAGGCTATTAGGTTGAAGTCTAGAATGTCATTTTCATTTCATTTTCACATGCGTCTTGGTGTCACATTCCAGTCCTTTCAAGGGCTGAAAAGGAGGAATTGGATAGGTCCATAGTCGACGGAATTAGACTATTGCAACTAGACCGGTGGGTTAGAAACAAATACAATAAATAGACATCGAATTCCGGCTTCCTCGGTCTTTACAGTACCAGGTGCCAACCTCGGAATAACAATCGCGGCCGAAGTATCCGAATTGTCCACGGGTGGATGGCATGATGAGGAGAAAGTACCACTTAAGTTGAATCCTTGCAAGTGGGCAGACATGTAATCCAGCTACACCCATATATATCGTGTACAGAGGTGTATAATACGGACTTTATATCCCCGTCGATGTCTGCGATATCAAATCGCCAGCCCAGGGGCCTTGGAAATGGCCAGAAAGAGGCAAAAGCAGTTGCCGGCTGAGGAACACGTGGCTGCTGATTGGTGGAATCTCGGTGTGGGGCTGACCTAATCCGGGGATGGGAAATGCCTCGGTGGGGCCGATGACCTCATGGATCCCCGTGCGTCGATTGGTGTTTTTCGCTTCAAATGCCGACCTTCTTGGTCTGCTGTATATAGATTTGGAGAGGAGCTTCATCGGTTTACACTCCACCAGATCTTATTCTCGTTGAGCTCAACATTACATTTGCCTATTGTGAATATTCGCTACGGTCGCTCGGGTCAATACCCACCGAGAAACCATCAAACGGGATCTGTACGAGACGAGTGGGCTGTTGGGATATAATGGACACGCCGATGGATATGGTGTACTCCGTACATATTCTAATGAATCAAAACGCTTATGGCAGATCCAAAAAAAAGCCTAATCCATCCAGGTAACACTCTTCGTAACCAAGAACTCATTCAATCCCTCATCAGTATTGAACCGGCCCCAGCCACTATTCTTCACACCGCCATGGGGAAGAGCCGGCTCATCATGGATCGTCATGCTATTAATATGGACCGCCCTGCAAAAGTCAGCACAGATCCACCAAAATCCGAATCTAGATCTGCAATACCAACATACCCAGATTGAATGCGTCTAGCCATCGCCAAGCCCCTCCGCAGATCCTCCGTGAACACAGACGCCGAGAGTCCATACCCACTTCCATTCGCGAGACGGATCGCCTCGTCCTCGCTGTCGAAGGGCATACACGCCGCAACGGACGCGAACGACTCCTCCTGCCACAGCGCCATGTCTTCCGTCACGCCGCCTAGGACAGCGGGCGCCATCCGCACTCCCGAGTCGGTGGGGACGCTGTCCGCAGACCCGGAGATGAAGTGTGCGCCTGCCGAGACGGCGCTGGCGATGAGGGCTTCGACGCGGGTCTTGGAGGCTGTGTTGACGAGCGTCGGGGGGAGGGCTGAGGCTGCTGCGCCGGCTGCGAGGGCCTTTTGCAGGGCTTCTGTGAAGGCTGGGAGGATGGAAGTGTGGACGAGGATTCGATCGGTTGCCATGCAGATCTGGCCGGACTAACACGGAAGGAGATAGGTTAGAGACAGATATAGATATGCGACGTGCGACATATACTCACATTCAAGAATGCACCCGCCAACACTCCCTGCACCGCAGTCTGCAAATCAGCATCCCGACAAACAATCGAGCTATTCTTCCCGCCCAGTTCCATAAGACAAGGCTTGAGATTCTGACCGCAGGCGCGCGCAATCTTCCGACCAACAGCTGTGCTACCAGTGAAATTTATCTTGCGCACGGCCTCGTGCTCGATCATGGCATTGACGACCTCGGGGGCATCCTGCGGGGCGCAGTGAATGATATTCAAACAGCCAGCGGGAAGGCCAGCATCCTCAAAGGCACGGCCGATAGCCCAGTAGCAGCGGGGAGTTAGCTCAGAAGACTTAAGGACTGTCGTATTGCCAGCTGCGAGGGCACAAGCCGCAGAGCGAATGCCAAACACATAGGGCGCGTTCCTGTAGAACCAATAATATAATCAGCCTGCTATCAATAGCATTTTCCACACCCGAGGTCGATATAGGAAATAAAGTTCTCGGGAACCAGTACCCACCACGGCACAATCCCCAGAATAACACCCATCGCCTCCTTAAAAACAATCGCACTCTGACCCTCCGTCTCGACGACCGGCACACTGCCACATATCGACGTGATGCGGCTCGCGACTTCGCGGAGCATGCGCACGGCGAGCGGGACGACGAATCCCGCGGAGGCGCCGACGTCCGCGCCCATTTCTTGCCGCATGTACTCGGCGTTCGTGTCGAGGCGGGCTTCGAGGAGATCGGCGGCTTTGAGGAGGATGTCGCGTCTCACGGTTGGTTTGGTCTGCGACCATGAGGGGAAGGCGGCGGAGGCGGCTTCGACGGCGCGGATTGCATCTTGGGGTGTTGCGGCCGAGGCGGTCCAGATGGTCGTGTTGGTGTAGGGGCTTGTTACTGGGAAGGTATTGGGGGTTGTTTCTTCATGGCCGTTTATGAGGAGGGGGACGGTGAATCCGGGGTTGGTTGAGTTTGGCATGGTGGGGTACGGGGTAGAGGTAGGGTAGAGATAGGAGTAGTATGAGTATAGGAGGTATGCAGGTGTTGTAGGAGATAATAGAGGCAGTATTAACCTCGGCATGAATATTTTTACTCCTTTACATGCATTGTATTCTATCTCATTCCGCAACAATTGGATTCGGAGCTGATCGCGGACGATCTTCAGGCACCGCGTTGCCTAATGGACCTATTCCGCGATATGCGACCATTATTTGATCGCTTTCCACCGTCTAATGCTGATTTTTTTATACAGATTTCGCCTATACTGTACACAAATCGGCACATTCAGGGGTATCCAGTGATCGACAAGATATGAGGTAACTGAAGATTGTGGGATTCAGGTCCACTGCGCGCAATTGGGCTTGGAAGAGCGCCCTAACCAGCTATCTGAAGAACCCACTCCGGTGTGGCCTGTCTTCATAGGATGTGCATTTACCCCGCCACCTTCTTTATTCGGATGCGTTCGCAGTAGCGTGTCAAGTTAAACTTCGCCTCGGCTGTTTAATAGCGCGGATTTTCAACGCTATTGACTCGGGATCTACATTGCCAGTTTAACCGAGACTTGGGAGAGAAGTGAATTGTGGGTGAGACCATAGTGGCGTCCGGATGGCTTTTCTAGGCTGTGGAGGTTATACATGAATATGTATGCAGTACGGAGACGGAGTGTGCACATACAGATCCATGAGGATATATGGAGTAGGATCCAAGTGCGAATATGGATACATAGTCTAATGGCAATAGTCCAATAGTTGATCCTTGCAAGGTTGCAATCGGCTCAAGTTCGCATGATTCAGTCTCAGCTGGTATCAGATGGCGATCGCAGGGATATCCCTTCCTAATATAGCGGCTAACAGCCCCTACTTGGATCCACTGACCTACTCTACAGAGAAAGCATTTGTCATTCCTTGAAAGAAGCTATGCTTTGTATGCCGTTGTGCGGTCTCCACGATACATCGCTAAAGACCCAAAAATCAGAATAGGGTCTACTCTTCTGAAACTTGTGATGGATCTCATTGCATCATCCACGTGGTTCAGTCGCGTATATTCCGCACGAACCAGATCCCCATTAGGACAACGATCGGCCACTAGGGGTTGCGTGTGAGTGGATAAACAATGGGAATGTGGAATCTCGAGCTAGCCTAGGGTTCCAGGGCCCCGGACTGATCTGGACACTCGCGTGGTACATGTTTTATATCGGAGGAACGCCCAGAGATTGTGTTTCCCATTCATTCCTTTCTTATTCATACATACCATACCTTCTTGTTCGGTTGCAGCTCACTCATTCAATATTGGGTTGCATATTGAAAGTACAATGGCGCCAAGCAAGAGGGGTTGGCAGATGATTGAGATCGTTTCGGTCTTGGTCGCTCTGTGCCTGATCTCGCTGGTGCTGCGTGTCTTTGCTCGCATTCGCAGGAGAGTCGGGTTCGGCGTCGATGATTATCTGAGCATGCTGTCCATGGTGCTCCTCATTGGCATGTTGATCGAGCTGATTCTTTGTAAGTATGACTCCACCGACTGGAATTCATCCGTACTAACGGCTACCAGGGTGTACAATCGGAGGCAATGGAGTCCATATCGCGGATCTCTCCCCCGATACCCTCGTGAACTACTGGAAGGTACATACCCCGCAATATCCAATATCAACAACCCAACCTAACACCGCTAGATCTTCCTCGCCAACCAATTCACGTACTTCCTACTCAGCCCTTCTATCAAAATCTCCATCATCTGCTTCTACCGCCGCATCTTCGCAACCCCAAAGTTCCAAAAAGTCAGCTTCGGCATAAACTGCCTAATCGCCGCATGGGGCACAGGAATCTTCCTCGCGTGCGCCGGACAATGTCGACCCTTACGCTCCTACTGGGACCACAGCACGAAAGGAACATGTTTCAACGCGAAAGAATTCATCGTCGTCAACCAAGCCTTCAACGTAGTCATGGACTTCGTGATCCTCGTCCTGCCCATCCCAATGATCTGGAACCTGCACCGCGCATGGCAAGACAAGCTCGCCCTAAACGGGGTATTCGCCCTCGGCACCTTCGTCTGCTTCGCCAGCATCTACCGCATCGTCGTGCTCTTCTGGATCAGCCCGTCCGACCCAACCTTCACCGTCTACCAGGCGACGCTGTGGACGCACATCGAGCCTGCCGTTGGTCTGATCTGCTCCAACTTGCCGATTATCCGCGGTCTGTTCCCGGCGTTTAAGCTGACCACCTCGCGTAATGGAACGGGTCCGGCGTATATCAATACCGATTACACGAATTCTTTGTTCTTGTCGAATTCTGGTCCGCGCTCGCCCGATCTCGAGTATGCTAAGATGTATAATGCGCAGATCGAGAGCAAGCCGCCTGGTTACCTTGGTGATGATATCCATCCGCAGACGATTAATGTTCAGACGGATATTTCTATCATCCCGGGGAATGATTCTACTACGAGGCTGAACCACTGAGGTGGTGTGCTGTTGATTTACGCCGTTACGATGTGATGATATTTTTATCTTCTGTTTTGAGACGGGATATTGGAGCGAATGGGTTTATTTTCTTGGAGGAAAGCCGAATCTGCTTCGGCTATAGCTAGGTCGGAAATGGCCTACCGGATATCGTAATAGGACTAAACAGAAGGGGCTGAAGAGGATGCAGAGCGGGCATATCAGTATGTCACCTTTCCTCCACTTTATGTTCATACATATACGATTTACCTATGTACACAATGAATTTCTTCGATTTTGCCTAATAATTCATACTATACCTTTCTTGTTGTGATATTTATACCAAAATTGTTATTTATTCATGGATTTAGTCGAAAACATTCAGAAGTACGTTGATAGAAAGGTGTATGAAGCCGCAGCTTTCGCTTTGCAACGACGGTATTTTAATTAAGTATAGTACTCGAGAGACAGATGCAACGTATATCAGCAATCGAGCGTGATTTCCATTTCTCGGACAGGCTAAAAGGATATGCAAGAGTAGTAGAAGGCATGAGTTCGTAGGTCTTTCATCAGGATACACAGACGAGATAGAGCAGATCATTCAGTGCACCATCTGGCTCGTGGCGAATTCCTAGAATCAAATATTAGCAAGAAGACCAACCTCAGACAGAAGGAAAGACATACCGGGAACTGATCAGAGATACTAGTCGCAACACGTTCCACATCCTCCGCAAGATCCTGCACACCGAGATCCCACTGCCTCAGCTTCGTCCCGTTAGAAGCACCCGCCGAGGAGCCACCGAGAGTGTCAGCATCAAACGAGATAACCCCATCAATCTGATCAATCCGGCCACGTAGCCGTCCCTGCTCAACCATGCGCGCGGCATAAGCCTCCGCCTTCTCGCCAGCAGAGACATCACCCGAAGACTGCAACCCCAGGATCGAGCCCAGGTCATCAACGTGGATATTCTCATACAGCTTGCTCGCCGCCACGAGATTGTGCTCGATAACCGCCTTGTCGAGAACGGTCGTGCCGTCCGCCGTAACAGCGAGCTGGTGCGGCGCAAGTTTCTTCGCGAACGCGGCGACTTCGTCCGCTGTAAGCAGCCTGTCCAGGAACATCTTCTCCAAGATGCCGAATTCCTCAACGGAGGGCGTGCGGTCATCTTTGTACAGACGAGCGAGGGAGCGGGAGCGCTGCGGACCGGCAGGCGCAAGGACAGCACAGCGGATCGCCGCGGATAGGGCCGTCAGGCGGTCTTCTTCGTCGACGCCCGGCGCAAGACTCACGTTGAAATATTCCTGGGCGGCGTCAAGGAAGCGGCGGCGGGCATCGAGGATGCGGGCCTGGGAGAGCTGGAAGTAGAGCTTTGCATCGTGGTCCTCTATTTTGGAGGGGAGGTTCTTGATGCGGTTGAGGAAGGCTTCGGCGTTGGTGGTGTCGTCGTCTTCGAGGTAGTAGCGCACGATGCGGATCCAGAGGCGGGCTTTCGCGGCATCTGAGACTAGGCGCTGCGAGCTGTCGATGTGAATGCCCTGTAGGGTGCGGGCGGCGGCTGTGTAGTCTTCCTGGGATTCGTAGGCGTCTGCGAGGATCTCGCGGATCTGCGAGTCTTGTTCTTCGACGGAGGCCGAGCGCGTGTGGAGGAGGGTGATGGCGTGCTGGCCGACTTTTATTTTTGTTTCCGGGTCGAGGGATTGGAGGACTGTGATGAAGGCGTCGAGGAGGGGGCGGGCAGCGACGATGCTCACTTCTTCGCTGAGGATTGAGTCTAGGTAGTAGACTAGATCTTGGGCGAGTTCGTGGCCGCTGGAGGTTGCTACCATCTCATTGAGGAGCTCGGTGTATTGCTGTAGCTTTGTTGGCTGGTGCGGGTTTGTTTCGATGCCCGCTAGGGCGTTGGTCATCTTTTGGGAAGCCATGCTGGTCGAGTGAGTGAAAGAGGTTGTCAAGAGAGTTGGACGCGGAGTGGTGGGGACATCCGAGCTCCTGTTATCGATAAGAGCTGGCTGGATGTATACAGCCCTATTCCGTAGAGACAGAACAATGGAACTCATTTAATCTGGCCATAACACAGGTAGGATTAGTCTTATGAAGATGATTCACAGATTTCATTTTCCCTAAGTAGCTATATGCGTAGGGGCATCTTCATATTTGAACTAAATGCATTGATATGCGCCTTCTCTCCCTTGAGTGAAAAAGAAATCATATGCATTTGACCTTGACAGCGCCACAAATGTTAATTTAATCCTTTGAAATGCCTCGGAAGTAAATATCACGGACGGTATCCCTGGTAATCGCAGAATATAGTGAAGCATACAGTTAAAATACGCATGGTCGGAGCCTTGGTTAGGCCTATCCTACACTCTTTAGTCCCTCTAGTCGGGAACGGTTCCGATTATGATTATGATAATTATTGATGCCTCGGGGTATTCAAGCTTGATGAAAATGTGACAATGTGACAACAAACTACAAGCAACATGGCTTTCTAGGATGGAGGCGTAGCGCTAAGAACCCTGGACCCCGGCATATTAGGAGCCGACACCGCCAGCGCAACTCCCAGTAAACGTGTCTTCATTATCTCTATCGATTGTATCTCGTACACCTGACCCATAGCCGATACTTCGTTGTTCTATCTAGACTCTTGGGGCTTTACAAGTGCCCGAAGATACGCATCACTTGTGAAAGGACGCGCCACCGTTCCTGATAGGATCAAGACCTTTGTCTATCACGGAAATCGGATTGAATATCATTATGGCTATACAGAGTGTCAGGTCTACCCCCGAGTTTGTTTCGTCTCTCTACTACCCTGTGTCTCTGACTGATTAAAATCGCATGAAGGGCCCTACTGGAAGCGCCGATATGCAGTCACCCTATCCCAGATGCATCCGGGAAGCTCGCGGTCTACACACAGCGGGGTTATTCGTTCAAATCGCACAGCGCGTTCGCACAGATTCGCGTGCGGGAGATGGATACACCAAGATCCTGGGCTATCACCGACAACCCTCATGCCAATTATCCGAGATGGCTCAGCCGCAGCGAGAAAGCTCATCTGGCTGGAGGTCATGGAAAATGGGCACAGCATTGATCGCAGATAATATCACCTTCAACATGCTCTCTCACCTAGCCAGCAGCACACAAGATTTGATATATGGACCGCCTTGGGTGAAACCAGAGGAGTGGAGAAAATGGGACCTGCACAACATGCCGGGAACTGGAAGACGCCACAATTGATCATCCACGGAGCACTAAATCGTCAGCATCCTCTGAAGCCCTGGCTGCATTCAACACTCTGAATTTGCAGTCAGTTGAGAGTGCTCTTCTCATATTTCCGGATGAGGGTCATCAGATCCGGAGCCCCGAGAATTTACTCTTGTGGTACCGCACTGTGCTTGACTGGTTGAAGAAGCATACAAGACAAGATGCATGAGATATTCCAGAAGATTCAGCAAGTGCTACGAGGTTGTCAACCTACATAAGCATCATTTTTAGTAGTTGGTAGTCATTTCAACGTCTTTCTCGAAGTTTTTCTCTGACTCTTTCTCCGAGTCATTTTTTGAAGTGATTGCTTTTCTCATAGAATGATAAGAATAATCTGCAAATATGCAAACCAAAAAATCCCATCGTCTGCTTGAGCTTACCAATGCCAAGGTCTAGATAGACGTCAACTCTGGGTGATAGCAGAAGATAGTGAATGGCGACGTCTGGCAACTTGAAGTTGTGGTTACGGTAATGAATTCTACAGGTAAAATACGTATATTACGAATAATATTTACGAACCCTGCCCGTCAACAACCACATTACAAGAACCTTCAAATCCTAGAAACTTCGACTTGATCATTGTTCTGTCCCACGAAATGGCAGAATTACAGGAAGTTCTAAAAGACTTTATTGACATTCTTGACCTAAGACAGGCCTATGTCTGGAATGCGGATTCCGCGAATAAACCCCTAGCATTCCCAAGAAACCCACGTGCAGAAACGCTTCTTCGACGCAAATTGCTTGGGGATCTTCTGCCATATCCTACAATGTTCAATTGCATCTGGATAGCAGAGGGTGAAGACCGAGGTTGCTTCTTCTTCATTGCCTAGACGATATAAGGAAGCAAATGCCTTATAGACGAAGACGGCCAAAGAAGACTTTCTTTGATCAATGATGCTAATATGGTGTCAAAGGGGTATATCATGGTCGATTGTCACGCTCGGGTAGGGGTGTGTCTAAGAGGGCACCGTAAAACCTATCTCGAAACCCGAATGTAGTGTTTAAATAGAGAAGGTTGTTATTCTTGTAGGTTATACGAAGGCTTTGAATAATATTGTGGAACTAGAAACTAGAACTTACATGTACCTTTTGTACGGTCTGCCTAGCAAAAGGTACATTTATATGGGTAGAGGCCCCTTGTTTGCGAGTCTGGAATTTGGCCCTTCAGCAGTATGAGGACAATTATTATCCTACTTATGAAAGAAGAAAAGGAAAACTCAAACTCATCATAAAACCAGCCCACCTTGGGTATCATTTATCTCGAAACTAAGTTATACCAATTAAAACCAATCTATATCCAATATCACAGTTCACAGTTCACAATCTTACAATTCACACCTTTGTCACCAAAGACACACACCGTCTTTAGATCTAACCCCATTCCAGTTTAAGCCCACTTTCCAAGCAGAGCCATGATACCAGCACCAAGGAGCATAGATATGACCATGAAAGCCAACCGCTTGTTGTCCTGAGTGCGGTGAGGGTCGAACAAGAAGTCGCGAGCAAGCAGCTCAACGAGACCAGTGTACACCAAGATTCCAGCGGAGATGGCATCCAGCACACCGGAGACAACATTGGCAGTGTAAGAACCAGGGTTGTAAGTAGTGCGGACACCAAGACCAATAGCGATGGAAATGGGCGTCGTGAGACCATAGGCGGTACACAAGAACCAAGGCAGCCAGCTCCCCTTCTTGAATGGGATACTGGACATGCGGGCTCCAATACCGAGACCCTCGAAGGACTGGTGGAAGACCAGAACAGGGTAAAGTGTAGCAAACTCGTCACCGGCAACACCGAGGTTCAGGCCGATAATGACGGAGTGGAAGATAACACCGAACTCCAGAATCAGCAGCGCGGCAATTTGCTGTCTGACAGAGCGCTCGATAGCCACCTCCTCGGACTGCGACTCAATCTCTTTGGCTTGCTTGTCGTCTGCGTGGCGTCCCGAAACACGCGAGTCCACACGGCGCACCTCGCCTCCAGTCGACATAATGGGCTCGGGGTCTTCACGGCAGATACCGTACTTGATCTCGACGTAGCGCTCGGCACCGAAGTCCATGAGGAAGACCATCATCATGGATGTCAATACGATTGCAGGGCACCATGAGTAGTCGGCCCAGTGGCCGGTCATACCGACGCAGGAGGCGGGACCGATTTCGTCGTAGGCGGGATCGAGGAGATGGATGAAGGCTGTTGCGACAATTACACCAGCACCGAAGTACCTTGCGAAGAGATAGACGTAGACTGGGATGCGCAGGCGTGGTACACGTTGTGCGACCACGGGGAAGAAGGTTGCTGCCGAAGAGATGAACATGATGACGAAGATGGCGGAGATTCGCGCGCCTAGCTGGCCATTGTATTCATTGCCTTCGGAATTAAGGTAACACACGATGTCAGTCGGGTCGGCTGTGTCCAGGTCGACATTGTGAGGATCGAAGGACATTTTGGGCGGTTATGTTGGTAAATCGTGCCCTAACGTTCAAAGAAAGAGGCCGATATAATAAGATCGAAGAAGAGGGAAATTCACACGGCGATCTTGTCTACAGGTATGGCAGGAAATGCCTGACTGTTTTATATTGGAGAAAAAATTTTAGGCCTCTTCGGGTCCTCCGTTGAAGTGAGGACCTTTGGGACGTCTCGGCCCCAGTTATATTAGTCTGGTGGTTACCTTGTATTGTCCGTTCCAGGTTGCATTACTCGCTTATTCTAGTTGCCTTGGACCTTTGTATGTTATTATAATATCTAATTAATGTAAATGTTTCTAATCCGCGTTGTTGTTGTTGTTGTTGTTGTTGTTGTTGTGCTGAGAACTTAGGGCTTCCATGCCCCTTGAGATATCAAATGCCCAGACGGGAACAACCACCAGCCCTACGGACGTTTCTTTTGAAAACCAAGGCTCGGCCAATTGCTTGTCGAATCTTGGGACGATGCAAGCCTTTCACGCAAGTCTTGCTGGTGGGCCAAATCCCGTCGTAGTGATTGGGTGTTAGCGCCACGAGTTTCCCCCAAGGTCCCTGAACTAAGATTACGCGAGGTCAAACCCTGCCATCACGGGTTTTTCATCGAGGAGATATGACTGAAACGGGCAGGTGGTGCGTAGTAGCTCGAACTTACATGTCCATTTCATCGTCCCATGTGTACTGAGTATGTTTAGAGATGTGGATAGTTCGTAATATAAACATGATCTGATCCGCTCCGCAGAGACACTTTCCGTCGTCAAGCGCGGTAACGGTGCTGGATCGGCTAGAACCGAGCCAATAATGGATTGAGCAAAGGAATTTACATCGTAAGAGCGGTTCGTGTCGCGTCGTGAAGATATCACATTGTCATGGCTTCATCGCATTCGTTAGCCTTGTCGCCACCCATTGGTGGGTTCAGTACAAAATCACTCAGACTAAGACAACCCTGCGAGTTAAATCCGGACTTTAGACTGAAACTCACAAGGTCTGAGAGCACTAGGAGAAAATATTTGTAACCATGAAAAAGCAAGGTTCATCCAACCTGAAAGCAGGAGGCCATCCCCATCCATTTCGACTCATAATTGCCTAACACTGCCCTAGCCAGAGCGCTAATAGTAACATAAAACATAAAAAGATCATAAAACAAATCATAAAAAGCGGAGTTGAATGCAAGGTATGCAAGGTTTCTTCATAACTCATCTCGTTTCTCGTATCCCATACCCAAGATCTCCCAGGCTGCAGAGAGGATCCGAGGTCTGTATACATAAACACATAATTTAGGTTTTCACCCTGTCGTATAATATAGTCTCCTCCCATCAAAACAAGAAACAAAACACGCTCCGAAGCCAATCGCTGAAATCATCACACGCTACCTGTGCCCGAGTGAACCTGACTCTGGGACCGAACTCAAAAAAAGACAGTGAAAAAGATACAAAAAACAGTAAAGTGTTGCGTGACCTATCGTTGCACGCTAGTATTTCAAGGCCATTGCTGGCACGTATTTTTCAAGAAGAAAAAAGGATGTCAAAATAAAAAGGGCAGATCAAGCAACAATTCCCAGCAGGAATTGTAAGAAATGCAAGAAATGCAAGAAAGGTAGAAGAAAAAGTGACAAGAAATATGGTCTTGTTGAGATCACGGGACTGACCCGGAAATCAGGAGTGGAAAATACCCTCCTCCTTGACGGGGTTATCATAACCGTGACCTTGGACCATGCGACGGAAGTCCCGCACAACCTTTTCAGGCACGCGGTCCCACATCAAAGATCTAGAATACACATTCGACGACAATGCGGAATGAATACGACTCTGCTGCGCGGCGGTATCCCGCATCGCAGCAAACGCCTGCTGCAGGGTAGATGGCTGCTGGGGCTTGAAGTTTCCGTTGTCATTCTCAAACGTTGTCAGGGAGTTGTAATGGTCAGCGTTCATCGAGAACACCTGATCGCGCTGTTGCTGCTCTGTCGGCATGACGAGCGTGTTATGCAACTGGTCGAGACTTGAGGGCACGGGTTGCGCAGAGCTCATCTGCGCCATCTCCATGCCACTGATAGTTGCCGGCGCGGGTCCGGTTGCTGTTCCATGGTTGGAATGAGAGTTAGTTAGCTCGTGGCCAGACGACGAGGCTAACACTGCTTTCAGCACATTGGCTGACTCCGCCCGGTACTCCTCGGAGAGTTGGGGCAGGGAGTTTCCCGGGAGGGACGTATTGTTTGAGGCGAAGAAGGCACCGACAAGCAGGAACATGTAGAAGGCGTTCCAGCTGATCGGCAGGTCTGATCCATTGTTGGATTTCTCCGGGACCTTGACCTGAGCATGGGGAGTTTGGACACAGTCTGATTGCAGGAGAGGTCCCGTGACCGTCGAGAAGTCATCCCATGAGTGGTTTTCCATGGTCGGGTTCTCGAAGCCGGTGAATTCACCGGTCATGATTTCTTGGACGGGCTTGACGCTGCGCTCCAGCTGTTTGTTTCTCTCCTCCAGCATGTTGTTCCTCTTCAACAGGTTGGCGGTCTCCCGCGTGTGCCTGAGAATAGTTTCATCTTTCTCCATGTCCTGGCGTTGGATGTGCTCGGTCAACTGCCTGTTGTAGGCAGTCAATTGGTGATTCTCGTAATCCTGGTTCTTCATTGCGCTTTGCATGTTCTGGATTTTCTCCTCCAGTTGCGCGAGCTTTTTAGCCTGTTCCGCGATAATTTCGTCCTTCACCTTGAGCTTTTCGATATTACCCTCGGCTTCCTTCTTCTTGCGTTGACGGGATTGCAGGCTATTGTGATAAGGTTAACATGTGATCCAGCTCAACGCATCAATCTCAACTTACGCTGCATCACGATTCCGCAGCAGTCGTTTGATCGACTTGAGGTCCTTCTTCTTCTCCTCGTCCACGCAGTTCCGGATCGCGTCGTCGATGTTGGCCAAGGTGAGTTCGGCGGAGATTTCAATGCGGGAATTCCTCTTCCGAATCCCATCTCCTCGCCGCAACGGTATGGCCATCCGGTAATCCGGGCTCTTTCTCGCTTGCAACTCCGCCTCGGCCAGATCCATTGGCGCCGGCATCCAGCCCTGGCTGGATTGCGGTGACATGACGACGCTGCCAGAAGCCGCAAATGGCATACCTCCACGGTACGACATGGGGTTCATGGGCATCGTGCAAACGGGTCCAACCGCACCACCGGAGAAAGGACCGACGGCACCCTGGTCTCCATTGGAAGCATACTGATCATAGCCCACGGTCGGGGTACATGAGCCTGAATCCGTACGCGGCATGGGCCACGCTGCCTGCGAGCAACTTTGCTGGTAGGAAGATGGTTGCGGGCCGTCAATTGGCATGAACGAGGCACCCGAGTTCATCATGGTATGCCCGAGTTGCGAATGCGAATTGGAATTGGAATTTGACTGAGACTGGCTGCTGGTATTTGAGTAATTGGACCAGACGGAATCCCGATGTGAGTAGGCATCTGGGGCGTCGTAGGAGGTGCGGCGGTTGTCGGGGTGGTCTTCGGAATTCGGATCAAGGATCCTGTCATCCAACACGCTCATCTCGTCGTCTTCCGGGGTCACGTCTAACGTTGATGGTGATTGTTGGTAGAATTCAGACTGGAAATATTGTGCCATCATGAAGAGGCGGTGTGTGTGAGAAACGGTGGAGTGGGGCTGGGGAAGATGCTGGTTTATAGAGAAAATGGTATAGAGGCAAACCACCCAAGGGAGAAGATAATAGTCGGGAATCAATATGAAGATGACATATAATAGTAAAGAGGGGGGAAATATGCTGTGATCTAGTTCCGGGGGGGAGGCAGGATATGTATGAGCCGATGCAGCAGTGCTCGTGCGGTTCGATATTGTACCCACAGGTACCGAGTACCGATGTAGGTGATGGAGGATGGCCTGTCGATCAAGTACCTAGTACTCATCCCGCCGTCTACGCGGGAGCGCGAGTGTGGCCCCCGGAACAGCATCTCCGTTATTGGCTGCATTGTTTTGCTTGGGCAGACCTGCATTTGTTGATGTTCGACTATTTTGGTTGGTATTTTGGTTATTCTTGAATTTTCGGCTGGGTTTTATTTTATTTCTCATTGGAAGGTTTTTTGGTATATTTTGGTTTTATTATGATCAGTCTGAATGGTCATGCTGGCGGGGATAATTGACTACATTGGTACCAAGGATGGGAAATGATATCGTATACAACATAGTGCTTTTCCTTCCTCTTCTCTCCGTAAACCCGGAGCCACCAACAATCCTAAGTGGGGGAAGGAGTCTTCCTTCTCTTTCGGGCTTATCGATAAACGATAGCCTATCGATCGATCCTCGTTCCGCCGGCCGTAGACATCCCTGTCGTGGGGAGGATATGGTCTGTGCTATACCTTATTCACGGCGCTTAGGTAGAATACCCAATGCTACTTCGGACTTCACCTGCACGACTACCTGAAACTACTGTTTGAAAGTATATTTCTGTACCCCCATGTACTAAACTGATCCCCTTTGAATGGTCAGATGTCCAGTCTAACTGTCATCCTTCTTTCTATCCGCCGCTAACAGCCAATCATTCCCGAGTCAGTGTGACGGCTTCTTTGGGCTGCCATCCATGGCGCCTTGGATGTTTTGCTTTTTTTCTTTGTTGTGCTCCTTATTCCGATTCATTATAGTTCCCTTCCTTCGTATAGTCTAGGATGAGTCTCTATAGAATGAATCTTTGGGACGGGCTCGGCCCGCTGATCCACTGTTGGGCCGACCATGGATGAGAAAAGAAGGAAAAAAAAATAGGAAAGCACGGATGTCATGCACTGATCACTCGTCCCATCCAGATGACAACCTCCCCCTCCAAAACCAAATTCCCCGAATGGAGCTACCCTGGAGGTTAAGGCTCGATAGCTTAGAGTAAGAGCTTGGGTCGAAAATCTCACACACCTGATCTTGCTCAATCTTGCCGTGATCTACTTGCAGCTCTCTCTGCAGCTCCCATATGGCTGCAGCAGCCTCCTTTCCAACTCTTCTGAGCTCACAGACCACATTTAATCCATGATCGACTATGCGGAGTGCAGGGGACATGATGCCATCGTATTGACGGGTGCCTTCCGGCTTGCTGAGCTGCGGGGGGGATATCCTAATCTACCACTATTATTACTAACATCTCCAACTTCGACCACGATTCACCATGAGCTGTCATTGAGCTGTCTCTTCTTTTTTTCTGGCTTTCCCCCACAATTCAATCAGTCCCCATCTCTAGCCTTGCCCAAAGCGTAGACCGGGTTCCTGTCAGTTCAATTCCCCGGAGCACACGCCTTCGGCGGCAGCCGCTGAGTCTGTTCACAATCTATACATAGCACACAGCACATATCCTGTGCCAGTGATAGGCCTGTCACCTGGGCGGCAACTTCGCGGGTGGGCAACTTAGCCCGGATAAGATCTGGCGGTGAAAAAGCTGAGTCTGTCCAATGGAGATCCAGTATGCCACCGGTCAAGCAGTCCACCCGTGGACGGGTTCACTGCTACATTAGTCATAAACAGGGAAATATTTTCAGTCAAGGTCCCCCGGCGGCATTCTTGTTTTTTACTAGCTCATGACGCTTCCACCAAATGCAGTATAGTCTTCTAGAAGCCGGTCCCAGTATCATAGTCCTTTGCGTATACACCGGTAGATTCAGCACCCGTACCTTCCCTATTGCGACACTGGCATATTCGCCCTTCCTGCGGTGAAGCTGAAACCAATGTTTTGCCATGTGACTCGGAATGAAACTGGTGATCTACCTTCTCTGAATGAGCTAGAAGGCAGTGGCAGGTCCACGGTCCACCACTCCACTTGCATTCTAATATTTATGTAGCTAATGGTCCACTTCTTTCACGCTGCATACAACTTGGAATACGACGTACACTGTACGTGCCCAAGGGTCTGTAAAACATCTCCCCGGTGCAAGCTAGCCGGATACGATCTCAAAGCCTCACTTTGAAGTGGTACCTGCCTGATATGCCGTGCACAGGGTACATTGGGCACATCGGATGGGAGTAAGCCATTGCCTTGGAAACTGGATGTGACTGGGCCACTAGCTGCTCACTGCTAGCCCTCTTTTATGCTCCACATGCCGGATTGGGGACTCGTTGGCGTTTTTCATGAATGTAGTCTGCCTATCGGGGAATTCAGCTTTTCTTGGACCCGTCGGGGGAAGCATATTTGATCTCTGTGCCGAGGATCCTCCTTCACCGGTTGAAATGACTCATTCTGTAGTAGGGCGAGAGATGAATGAAAGGTCTTGAGAGTTTCTGTCGCTTGGTGCGGTTATGACCAGCTAACACGTCGTCGGAATGAGTTTCAAGCAGGTGGACCAACATACAGGAATCCCAATATTGAGACAGAGAAGCTATTACTCAGTACTTCCGCTAGACTGAGTCACTATCTCTTTTTGGCTATTCTCGTCCGATAGACTGGCTTTCTGCTACTATTCTTGTCCGAAGGATTCATATTCTTTTGTTGGATGACGTTTCCAATTTTGCTTAGAGCAGATTTTCTATCCTGCACTAAAGCCCAACAGTCAATTCCAACGTAGTAGAACAATTAGTCTTCCAATTCAACAATTCAACAAAGCCGAAGGACCAAAACCAACACAAGATGGTGTTGGTAGACAAGCCCATATGCGTGGCTTGACCTAGCCGCCGACGCTTCCAAGTGTTGGTGATACGCAGAGTTTGCAGGATGTCAAGAGAAGAGTCTAGGATTATGTCTAGCTATAGCCCCCGACAATAGATCAATTGGTTCTCAGGAATTACATTCTAGATTGACCTTGACAATTGCTCATTTAGACAAGGAAGTGCTTGACTTCAACCCGTACATTATCACCATCTCGACTTGCTCAATCGAGACATGCCGCGGCGTTGATCACAACGTTACATCTTTGTAAATGTTTTAAACTTGCATTCCAACTATTGTCTATGACTGTACTCTTCCGCTTTCCATTTGAGGTCCAAATAGCATCCTTGCTGCCTAGCACTAGGTGCTATTTGATATACCCCTCCATGTCTATACTTGGAGGGCACTGATATATATATTGATCACATAGTCAAAATACTACAACACACTACATTGAAAACAAAGTATACAAGAAAGATTCTAGGCTCTGTCTGTCTTGCTCCTTATTTCCAATATTGCTTTCGTGGCTAGCAAGTTTCACAGGCTTGGATCATCCTTGTAGGTCTCGGAAGGATATCCTGGGGTGCAGATTTCAATATTGCGCGCTCCTATAACAGTCTATCTATATTTCAAGCATCATGCATAGCGAGGCTTATCCATACCTCTACGGTCACACAACCTCATACTTCATGTCACCAGTCAACAGGACATGGGCCCTGCAGTTGTTGCTATCACTGTCACATGGCTCGGTGATTGCCGAAGTACTATACTCAACCTGACGTCGACATGTGCAACTATGGTCAGCAGACATAGAATTTAAGAGGCTTAGTACACATGCAATAAGAAACTTCAAGATAACTTATTTCAATTTTTTTCAATTTCTTCTCAACTGAATGCTATCGACATGTTTTCGGGGTATGGGCAAAAAGAATGAAAAGCAAGAAAGACAACTATCCAATCAACTACAAATGCCAGAATTTAGGATTTAGAAGCGGATAAAGTCTTGCTGCTGCGACAACTCGCCGCTGTCCACACCTTCGATCAGTTCTTCGGGGGAGTCGTCGAATGTATCCGAGTCAACGTCGTCCGAATCAATAGCGTCATAGTTTTCTTCCTCGCTAGACTGATCAGACTCATCTTCACCCAAATCAGCTTTGCTAGCAGCAGCCGCAGCAGCCTTGCGGATCTGGCCCGCGCGGTCAACATGCGGCAGCTGGCAGCGCTTTTTGTGGCAGGCGCCGGTATTGGCATAGTCTGGGCACTCGTGGACGTGCTTCTCTTCGCAGGCGTCGCCCTTTTCGCAGTATCCTAGGGTTGCAAAGGCGCGGCAGACGGGGGCACCGGGTGTCACGCGGACGTGGGCGTAGCGACATTCCGGGTTGGCGCAGCGTCCTCTAAGGAAATGCATACAAGTGGGGGAGCGATGGGGCGAAGGCTCATGGGATAGATCACAGCTACTACCTGCGGCACATTTGCCTGTCTGGAGGAAGTCCTTGCACATAGCGACCTTACTAGGGTCATGGACGAATTGGCAGGTCGGGCCTTTGTAGCAAGTGCCTAGAAAATTAGACGTATTAGTTTTTGAGCATACTTATAGGGTAGAGCATAGAAGTATGGCCCGTCGGAAAACAAAATACCGGTTGTTGTAAATCTTTTGCAAAGCTCATCGCGCTTCTTAACAGTATGATTCCTATTGCAAGGTTAGTATAAAGGTAACCATCATTAAAACCAAGACTCACTTCTTCATAGCCACAGCACCGAGACGGTGGAGGTTTCCGTTTTTGCTTCGCACAAAGGACACATCGGCAACTGTGACGCGCTTAGGCGTACTGTTGGCAGTACTAGGGTCATCTATGAAGGGTAAGCCAATTCGAGAGGAAGAGCGAAGGGTGCACGCACTCGAAATACGAATCAGTTTGCTTCCGCCATTTGCGACCCTGAAAGGAACATCATTGACAAGAATCTGATGGCCAGCTGCAGGATTTGCAGCGGTGGAGACCACTGCACCAGTACCTGGACCCTGTGCATATCGAAGTACTTTCGCTTTTTCATACTCTGTTTTTTTCTGTTCTCTAAGCTTGCGCGTTCGTTCCATATCCTTTGTCCTGTCCTGTGTTTTCCGATCGTAGACAGCAGGGTTGATCAGCTGCATGTGGCGATCGTGCTTCACGACCCAACCATTGCTAGAAGATGGTGTCGAAACCGCCGCGCTGTCGTTCGCACTACTCGGGGCGGGTGATGAGTTGGCGCTAGGGGTCGAACCAGCGCCCGCGGTGTTCAAAACCAGCGTGCGGTGTCGGTGCGGAGCAGCTGCTCCACGACGTCCTCGACCGCGTCCCCTGTAGTATGGGGCCCATCCTGTGTGAGAAGGGACATGGCGAGACACATATTGAGACTGGTAGTTAGCTGGCTGGGTCTCTTGCGTCTTGTGGCGGTTTATTTGGCCTTTTCATGTTAGCTTTGTCTTGACGGTGAACTGATACTGAGCGCACCTGCAAGCTGACCGATCTTGGCCAGGAGATCGTCGTTTTCGCTCATGGTGACTAACTGAAGCTAGATAGGGTAAGTGGGTGGCAGACCGGATATCTGAGATTTTTTCAGATTAAGATCAGAAGCTGGGTGGTATTTCAGAAGAAGTTCTGAGCCGGTGATGCGGAGGAAGCAGCAAAGACGCGCTCATTTAGCGTTGGTGTGATTCTGGGAGGGTAGTTTGTACTGTTTGCATGGGTTAGGTGCCTTAGGCATGAATACAAAGTGGCGAGGAGGTCCGTGCCCGGGATGAGAACGTCACCAACCACCTTGAACAGTACGAAGGAGACAGGAAAACACGTCTTCGATGCTTGTGCAGTTACATGAGGCCAAAAAAGGACTCGCTTTAGCATTAGAACCTAACTTTGACCTTACCGGAGAGCAGCTCCACGTCCAACTTGACAATCACCAACGAATTACTCCGTACCCCGCGTACAAGTACAGAAAAGTTAAGAAGAAATAGATATAGTCCAATAATAGATCAGAGGCTTGTTAAATACACTCGATGTCCACACCAGGGATGATCAAGCAATGGGCAAGCTAAGGTCTTGCTGAAAATCATCCCCACATGCTGCCGCTATAGTTCGCAATGTGTATACTGTTTTATCACACGCCTACTAGGAGATCTGAAGTTTACAAGAAAGCCAATCGAAGGCGTTTAGAAGTCGATAATATTGGGCAAGAATTACTGGCTCGACGTGCTTACGCCAATAACCAACAAGAAATGCATACGATTCTGGTGAGACAGCTTGGTCAAATTCTCAGAGGCTGGTCACTGCGAATCCTAAAGGGATTTGTCAAGACATCAATCGAAGAAACTGTTTGGGACCAAATCAATGATTGTGTGGAACCCATTTGTCATTTCATTTCATTTTATTTTCGAATTGAACCAGGACTCCCGGTCTTTCCTTGAAAGCCTTAACGCCAGGACCTGCTTATGCAATATATCGAAGCCGTTATCTGGGTGTATTTGTTTAAACGTTTTCAAATTGAACATCGTCCTGATCTATTCCAGAAGCTGGATCGTCCTCTGACTCGTAAGGATCATCGGCTCCTGGTGGCAACTCTGCTTTAGCATTGTCCATCGCATTAGAGTACTGACTGTGGGTTGCCTCGGGCTTCAGTTCCCAGGTCATAGCGAAATCACCAGCCTTGACAAGGTGTGCAACCATCTCCAAAGTCTGCTTGAGATATGCCTCCGGCTGTGCCAATCGGGCTTTGAGTGTCTTAAAGGGCCAGTATTTGAATTCGCGGAAGCATTGGAAGATAAGATCCAGAAGCTCGTTTTGTGGCATGCGGGTGGACTTGTTCTCTTGGGATTTCCCTTTGGAAGGTCGTGTGGCTTGCTGTAGACGAAGTGAGTAATCTAGCCTAAGAAGGAAGGGAACTTCCAAAGACTTACCACAAATTGACCCCTTTCGGTGGGAAGAGCATGGCGCGCCTGGATGATCTTCCCGGGAATCTTATCAATGAAGACAGTTTCCTTGCGAGGTTTCAGAGCTTCCAGCGCTCGCTTCTCGGATATCCGTCGGAATTCTTCATTCTCCACAGGAAGGCAATTGAATTCTTCACTGACCGCGCCGGCGAGGGCAGTGTGTTCTAAGAATTGTGAGCAAATACAACTCGCCAGGTATGCAGTGGGACATACTTGGTATCGTCTTTCGCACATAAGGCTCCCATCTTTTGCCCTGTTCCCGCCGCTTCGCTTCACGTTTTTGGGCTTCGTATAGAACCGAGCGCGTTTCGCCGAATGTAGCCATGCGGTTCTCAACACCGGGGATGTCCTTCTCGGTGAATACGTACGTATTGTGGGTGAGGTGTGATCCAGTGCCTGATGGGTCGACCGTTTGACGCTGGAGTGTGTAGTCCTTGGGAATCTCCCGATTATCTGGGCGATCATGTAGGCGCAAGCTGACCTGGCAAACGGACACATGTCAGAATCCGCCAGGCACCCTGCATACGCATGTTTCCACTTACTCTTTTGATGTCATTCGGTGTCCCCTCCACTCTCATAGTGCCAAGCTCAATCTCCTCGTCATCGTCCAGATGGGCCCAGTGCTCCCACAGCGACCGAGGCAGACGGGAGAGCCACACATTCTGACCTGCTTGTGAAAAGTCTAAATCCCCAGCATCTTCATAGAGGTCTTCTTCATCAATGTCTCTCAGGGCAATATCCTTGCTGTCGGGGTCTTGTTTGAAGTACGGGCGATCCGGGTCTTGCTTGACCTGCGCCATACTGGATGTGAGGTGGCTCGAGGACAGTCGGAATATAGGGGAATTGACGGTGTGTCAAATGCGACCGTCAATGCGCTACTGAATTTATCGGGAGAGAAAGTGGTGGATGTGGTGATCAGCGCGTTCTTGAGCGATGAAGTCCGCGCCACCCAAGTCTGGAGCTATTCACTCAACCTGATGTGGTAGGCGGTGAGAGCTAGCTTCTTTATATATGACGACGTCTGACCGTTCAGTATTAGAGTGCATAACTAGCTAGTAATTCATATGCTGAATTGTGCTCCGACCATGAATGTGGAATTACTTAGGTGGTATTCTTAGGAATTTAACTGAGCGAAATATAGAACCATTCTTTTGTCCTACCAGTGTCATAACAATCATCATACTCGACAACCAACCTGCTATGTTGTACCAATAACACGTCTCTACTGTGAGTAGTGGCTATTCGTATACTACGAAGATATATAAGCCGGTTCCTGCTTGCATCTTTCTCGTAATTTCTTTATTATAACGTGTGTGATTATGAAAAATGGCGCCCTTGTACTATGAAACATCGTTTCGTCGCAGTCTTCACAGTTCACCTTTTCTTGAATTGGAGACGTACATCTATCCTCATTTATAAAAATCAAGGCTATTCAAGTCCAATTCTTCAATGGAGTCATTCAAGCCAAACCATTCAATGAAGTCGTTCAAGTCCAACCCTTCAATGAAGTCATTCAAGTTCGCGAATAGGGATTTGAAGGATGAATCGGCACAGGTGTGGGCTTGAATGTACCCATAATGATTTTGATAGTGGGCCGAGGTACTCCATTCTGGTGATTCAAACGCCAATACCTTCTGTATGAGATCTCTGTGACTGAGATTCAGGAAAGGAGCCGCAGGCCTTGGCGAAAGAAGATTACTTGACTGCATCTGAATAGTAAGGGCTCCAAGCATGATTGACCTGCACTCAAACTCACAGCCCCGACTGCCACTCAGGAGGGCATCGCGTATTTCATGAAGTCGGAAAACTGAGTGATTGATGGCCTCATGTCTCCGTTTGTTCATTAATCCTGCGATTTAATTAGATACTAAGCAGCTTCAGAATTTGTCTGGCCTTACCGATGACCTCATGAGAGATCGGAAGCCCCCAACCATGAACATAAGTTTTACTCAATGACATGACAGCCGATGTTGTCTCTTTGAACTGGGAGGAGAGCTGGAAAAACCAGGAAACCCATAACCACAAAATCAAATTCCGAGAATATGTCATAGGAATCTTTTCCTCCAGATTATTGATCCATATGTCCGTCATGCTATAGACAGATTCCTTGCATTCATAGTAATCCGCTATGACAGCAACTTTGGCGAGCATTTCAAGGGTTAGCTTTCGCGGTATTCGGCGGTATTTACCATGAATAGCATGAAGTAGAATCAAGAGTGCTCCGATGTCCCAGCTCTCTGCAGTAATCTCCACTGAGCCTTTTTGCAGATAAATAGTGCTTTCCTTCCAACCCCCAGTGAGGATCCTTTTGAATACTGAGGACGCAAATATTAAATGCTTCGCAGAGACTTGAATCTTGACAAGCGGTTCATAGACTTGCTCTTCAGCAGGTTCTTCGGCAGCAGGGTCTTCGGCAGCAGGGTCTTCGGCAGCAGTTTCTTCAGCAGCAGGTTCTTCGGCAACAGGGTCTTCGGCAGCAGGTTCTTCGGCAGCAGGTTCTTCGGCAACAGGGTCTTCGGCAGCAGGGTCTTCAGCAGCAGGTTCTTCGATCGGTGGTGATGCAGGAGATGATACTGGCTCAGAAGAGGACCGAATGGCTCTCAATCCTTTTCTAGATTTCTTCTTCTTCTTTTGCTTCCCTGAATAGGTTGGTGGGGGTTTGATCGCTTCTGCAGGACTCTGGAGAGAATGATCGGAATATGAAACGGTCATGCCAGCTACCGTATCTCCAGGCGCTTGTGCAAAAGGAGAGTTTGCATCACGCAATATTATGATCACTTCACCGTCTGGATCTATGATATGAGTTGGTTGGTCCATCATGTTTATCAAATAGACTGAGAGATGAAGTTTCTCTTCGTAAAAGGCAGACAAAATTGGAGACTTTCCGGGGATAGGAGAAGATAGAAGGAGGAGGAGATTACGAGAGAAGTCGGGCAGCAGGTGAGAAGGTAGGTATGCCCAACCGACAATGAGGGGGAGATACTGATGCACGTAGGCGTCTAGGAATGAATTGTTGAGACCCTTTCTGCCTTAGGTTGATAGGACCTGCTCCCTACCTTGTTTGATCTTACCTTTCTTAATGAACACACACATACAGCCTATGATTTCCTTTCCCATTATAGATGCTGATGATGGATCTCACTACCGTCATCAAGATCTGTAACTAGCGTCATAGAGATAAAGGAATAGAGCAACACAGGCCTGAAAGACACAAAGGCAGAAAAAAAAGCCTACCAACATACATGAAGACAGTCAAATGCCTTTGATACCAACCATAACAGATCTGTATCTTGGTTTTCTTATGGTCTAATGGTAAAATGTGCTATATTATGTTTCACAATACAGATAGTTTACTCCCACCATGCAGCTATCCGGTTAAGGTAATTAACGGCAGTCTTTCTAACCGCCAGTGTGCCATATCAGGGTTTGCCTGCAGTAATATATAGTTTGTAATATAAGTATTTTATATCCCGGAATACTTCTATAAATAAGTCGAACATTCAAGTCTAATCCTCGATATGCTTGAAGTCTTACCATCTGAAATCTTGATGCGAAAATTCTCTCATTCCATCTGTAGTTAAATATTTATTTCAACTATATTGCGATTGCATTGTAAAAATATTGTTGAGCCTCAAAGTATCGTTTGCAAAGGTATGGTACTTTACTGAACCGCCTTGCACTGCTTAAGCTTGGAACCCATAGAATTATCCACGGCCTAATAATAAAAATGTGTCAACCTCAAGCAGTTAGTCTACAGCGTCAACATGTTAATTGGTACTTTTCATCTGGGTGGCAGGGTTTCAGTGGTTTCATTGCGGGGCGGATTTAGCTGGCGCTTAGCTGTCGATCACCTTCTGCTCTATAATAAGGTGCCTGCTTTTCTTAACAGACGTATTATTACTCTAGGATTATTTTCTTAACAAGTCTACTATTACTCACATGACATCAGTCCAATCACGTATTCAGTAAGACTATCAGCAGACATGGAACTCGAAATGCGTCCAAGGGCTTCGGGGCCACTCAGAATCCTCTCACTTGGTTTGTTTTTTTAATCCCCTTGGATAGAAAATGAGGGTTAATAATATGCCTCAGATGGTGGTGGCATTCGGGGAATCTCGAGTCTACTGATCCTAGAAAGGATCATGGAAAGGATCCGCGATGTTCATCATCTTGATTATACCCCACGCCCGTGTGACCATTTCGACTTGATCGGGGGTACAAGCACTGGAGGGTATGTCTGTGTGTGGTACATACAGGGTTAATGTACTAATATACTATAAGGATCATCGCTATTATGCTGGGTCGGCTGGGAATGACCGTGGATGAATGCATTCGAGCATACCGAAAGGTCGCGGAGCGTGCTTTTACTCGCAAGGCACATGCCATTATTCCAGCACGGCCCAGGGGAGCTTTCTCTGCGCGCGCACTGCAGGAGGCTATCAAACAGGTAGTTCGGGAGTTCTGCACAGAAAAAGAATGCGTGGAACGTCGGCGCAATGGTCTCTCTATAACTGACTGTCAACACTCTGATCTACCGTTTCGTGAGCAGACATGCACCAAAACGTATGTAGCTATTTAATGCAGAGATTAGATTAGTATTGACAAATAACAGGGTTGTTCTTGCGGTTACGAAAGTGAATATTGACGCGGGACCTACGCTCTTTCGCACATACGACAAATCCACTGCGCTTGATGGCTGCGCTATTTGGGAAGTTGCCCGCGCTACCTCAGCTGCATCCACGCTCTTCAAGTCAATTAGACTTGGTCGAGACAACATCGAGTACATTGATGCAGGATTCGGCTATAACAACCCATGCGAACAGCTTATTGCAGAAGCTAAGAAGGTGTTCCCTGGACGTAGCGATATGCAGACTCTGAGTATCGGAACCGGCATTGGAGATGTGGTCGGCATAAAAAATGGGCGCCTGTCAATCATTGGTGCACTGAAGAGGATGACTACGTCCCCCAACAGGGTAAACACCAACATGGAAGACTACCATGGCGACAGCGGCCAGTATTTTCGATTCAATGTGCAACATGGCCTTGGAGATATCTCTTTGTCAGACTGGAAGCAGGCTAGCAGGATATCTGCATACACAAGCATTTATCTCTCCGAGAAGTCCAAGGATATCGAGAAATATGTGAAGACGTATGGGGCAAGGAGTCAACAAAATGAGCTGAATGAACCTCAGTTTACGAAGATTCTAATAGTCGACCCTGTTCAAAAAGTTGACGTGGTTCTAGGCAAGCTAAAGGCCTACCATATGATCCCCTTTGTTGCAAATGAAGACTTCACTGGACGTGAGATTGTACTAAGCAGGCTGCAAGAAAGGCTCTTTCTTCAAAAGACCGCCCGTAAAGTGGCCTTGTACGGAATCGGAGGCATTGGCAAAACCCAGGTTGCCTTGCACTTTGCCTATTGGGTAAAGAACAACATGCCACAGTATTCAATATTTTGGATCCCGGCATTCAGCGAAGCCAGCTTTGAGCAAGCGTGTACGGGTATTGTGAGAGACATTGGTATCCAGAGAATAAAGCAAGATGAAAACGATATGGAGATGGTTCGTCGGTATCTTAGCTCCAAGGAAGCTGGGCCGTGGCTCTTCATTGTGGACAATGCAGACGATTACGACATATTATTTGGAAGCGACGGTGTGCGAGGTCGGCTTTGCAAATACTTTCCAGCTAGTGACACCGGCGTTATCTTGCTTACCACCCGGTTCAGTCGGGTGGCGGAATGTTTCACGTCACAGAGAGATACAATCCAACTCTTGCCAATGGAAGCAAATGAAGCGATTGCTTTGTTCGAGAAACTCGTGGCAAATACTCTCATCCACAGTCGAAAGATGACAGAAAAGCTACTCGAAGAGCTCAGCTGGCTGCCTTTGGCTATCAAGCAGGCAGCTTCCTACATTGAATTCACCAATGTATCAGTTTCACGTTATCTCGATCTTATGCATGGTACAGACGAAGACAAAGAAACCCCCGCGAGTTGTCATTTTCATGATGATACTCGCTACCCGCAGCTGCAGAATTCTATTGCTCAAATATGGCGTATCTCATTCGAAAAGATCAAAAGGTCAGATCCTATCGCCGCTGATATACTGCAGTTCATGTCTTGCATTGCGCCGAAAGCCATTCCACGGTCTCTCCTGCCTTTGTACAAATCGGAAGCGCAAACTGAATCCGCAATCAATACGCTATGTGAATATGCATTGGTGACCAGAGGGACAGATGGAGTCACGCTTGAAATTCACGATATAGTTCAGCTCGCAACGCTATGGTGGATTGACCAAAAAGGCGAAGCGTTAGAGACAACCAGGAAGGTCACGCAGCGTATGGTCAAGACATTCTCACCGCGGGGCCAGACCAATGAACATACGAGGAGGGCGTACGTACCTCATGCTCTTGAACTTCTTCGTAAGACAGAGGGTCGAGATATACACGAACGGTATGAGCTCATCTTAAAAGTTGTGTCCTGCCTCATAGATGATGGTAGGGTGGAAACGGCCATGGAATTACTGAAGGAAAAGGCCAAATGGGACCAAACCCGCCATTGTGAAGAACATCCCTCTGGGCTGAGACCTCAAACATTTCTCACTGGGGCATATGCAGCAGATGGGCAGACAGAAAAGGCCATGAAGCTGAGCGAGTATATCGCCCCGGCGAAAGAGAGAGGAATGCAAGAAGCTCACTCTGAGCAAGTGCTTCCAGAATGGTTTGGAGCGCAGACGAGCAAGCTCAGAAAGCAGCAGAGCTCTTCGGATATTTTGGCGAGACGGAATTATCTGAGACAGCAGAGAAATCAGTCAGCAAAGCGCGCCCTAACCTACGAGAGTGTCAGCCTCAACTCGAAATACCTTGTGGACAGCTCGGGAGATTACGCGGGCGAGAGAGTCACTCAGGCATGTGGTTATGATCGGGCAGAGACATTCCGCCCAAGAGGGATTCATCTCTACTAGAATCTCACTGGGAAATAGTATTTTTGTATGACAGAAGGAGCCTATATACCACTTGGAAAAATGGGGATTTGTTTGTTTGGCGCTAACTAAAGGCTTCATTTAAACCACCCAAAAATATGGCCATACATGAATTTGTATGGTGCTAAAAGCTTCATTTTCATAGGGTCATCGGACCTGGTTATTCCGTGCCGGCATAGTCACTGTAAATAGATACAGAAAAGCGGTAAATTCGGGCATTAAAGCCTCAATATCTTGAAAATGCCCTTCGTAGATAAGACTAAAACACTTATGTAGGTGTGATACGACTAAGAAACCAACTGAAAAAAGTTGCAGGGTTGCACATCAAGAATTCTGTCTAGCTATCTAATAGCAACTGGCCCGCAGCAGCTTCTTAGGTAGCACACTGATCATATTTCTCCCCAAGTCCCTTCAAAACGACCTTCACCAAGCCACCTAATGTACCTGCTCGGTTGATTTCCACTGTAGGAATCTCCACACCCAGAGACCTCCGTAGCCAATTCCTAACCTCTATAGCCATGAGGGAGTCAACTGCCATGCCCGCCATTGCTTCAATGTCATCTGCAGAATCTGATCCCTGATCCTGCATCTGCCCTGTAAGATTATGGCTGATAAATTTGCCTAGTTCCTTCATCAAGGCGACCTCAGTCTCTCTCTTCCCCGTCAGCGAGGGATCAGCTTGTATCTGGGCAAGGAGGGCCTTTAACGCATTTGCATGAGAGGATTGATCCCCACCACTGCCAGCACTGGTAGACTCGAGGTTGGGGTAGATCAAAAAACGAGCGTCGCGTCCACCGAGGAAGATTTCCTTGGGGACATCACCGCGGCGCCTCGTGTGCGCAAGTCCCATTGCAATTGCACCACTCGCATTAGAATCACTGACTGGGGATATATTGATCGCCGCGGCGAGTCCATCAATCACTTCAGCTTCATGGAGCACATGCAGCGCGATTGACTGTACTCTTTGAAGGAATCGGGAGCTCCGACTTGCGGCACCTACATCTCCAACCACCCCGAGGTGGAAAATAGAGGAAGGGAGCCCCTGCTGTCGTCGATACCGGGTGAATGCTTCCAAAAATGTAGTTGCTGCTGCATAATTGGCCTGGCCGGTGTTACCACATACCCCGGCAATTGAGCCAAACACGACGAAGAAATCGAGTGAGTACTGCAATGTGGCATGATGCAGGTTCCAGGTTCCAGTGACTTTCGGAGCCAACGCAGCCTCCCACTCCTCGTGGCTCATCTGCAGGAACAGTCGATCCTAGATGCTATATTAGGAATGGCATTTAGGAGAAAGGGAGAAAAACACTTACCTTCAAGTCAACTGCCATTTGGAGGACACCAACAAGGGGCCGCGTGCATGTGGCAACAGCCCGCTTCACAGCTTCAAGATCGGTCACATTGCCTAGCACACAGCTAACATGACAACCTTGCGCCTCAAGCTCCCCGATAAATGCTTGATCCTCCTCAGATTTGCCAGCTGATCGCGAGAGGAAGATGAGCTCTCGCGCACCCTGCTCGACCATCCATGTTGATACGGATCGCCCAACACCACCAAGCCCGCCAATCAGAAGATAAGCGGCGTCTGATCGGAATGTCGGGAATCTTTTGACGATAGGAGGAGGCAAACTGTCCACGGAGGATGGCATACGCACCAAGATCTTACCTAAGTGGGTGCCTGCCTGCATATACCTAAATGCACTGACAATGTCGACCGCATCAAAGACTTTGACAGGATGGATAGGTCCGATTTTCCCTTGACGATACCAATCTGAAAATGTTGCCAGGGTGCTGTATGTGTTAGTTCAGCTTTTGTTCACTCAAGGCTCATCTGAGACAAACCTTTTGAGAATCTCCGGGGTTTCCTTGCAAACTTGTGCGAGGTCAACACCGAAAAATCCTCGGTTAGCTTCGAAAAGACTCATATTAAGTATTCCGTGACTTATGAAGTCACGTTTTCCGAGTTCAACCATCCGTCCGAACTTTGCGACACATTCCCACGAAGCGTGCAGTAAGTTTCCCGACAAAGAATTGAGTACTACATCAACTCCCCGTCCAGCGGTGGCACGCATTAGGTCCGGTTGGAAGGAAGTGTTGCGAGAGTTGAATATCCGTTCTCGAGGTAAACCAAAATGCTCCATCAAATGGGCTACCTTTTTATCGTTGCCGACCGTGGTATATATCTATATTGACTTATTATTAGCTCCACATAAAAAAAACGATAACGTGAGGTTGACCTACCTCGGCACCAACAGCTCGGCATACTTGCAGAGCGGCTAGCCCGACCCCGCCACATGCGGAGTGGATGAGAACGGACTGTTTTCATGTCAGTAACTACCAATAGTCGAGTTAAATGGTGACTCGCCTGGCCCTTCTTCAAAGCACCAATCTCAAGTAGTGAATAGAGAACAGTCACATAGGCTGTTAACATCGTGGCCGCATCTGCCATTGACAACCCCTGCGGTAGCTTGATACAAGCTTCTTGAGGCACAACAACGTTTGAGACCAGAACCCCAGAATGCATCAAGATGACACGGTCTCCCACCCTGATATCCGTCACATCAGGTCCAACTTGAAGCACAATACCGCTGCCTTCGAGGCCGAGATCTTCTTTGTTTCCGAAAAAGCCCATTGCAACCATCATATCCTAGAATATATTGATCAACGATATGCAAGGTTATCTTGGGCGCAGAAAACTTACCTTGAAGTTCAGTCCTACGTAGTCCATCTCAACTTCAACATGCCCCTCATTCAACTCATATGATGGCTCTTTCTCGGCCCAGTGTATTGTATCCAGTAGCCCGTACGTCGTGAGAGTTAGCTTTCGGGACGCATCTGATCGAGGTGGACTTGCGAGCTGCTCGACGAGAGGTGTCCAGTGGTACCGGCCGACCTTAATCTCGCCTTCATGCAATGCAAACTCATACTCTGGATAAGGAAGGGAGTGCGCGCGGGATCTTTGTATCTTCTCGCACACTTGAATTACGGCCTTTGCACCCGCTGCATCCCATGTGGAAATCTCCAGAATTGAGAGATCAATTAAAAGCTCTGATCGTAAAGTGCGGGCGAACCCATGGATGAAACCGAACAGTGGATCTGAGCAGGTGCGGGACGTTGACTGCGTGACCCACAGGATTCGGCATTCTTGCACTTGCTCAATGTACCGTTGGAATACCCCATAGTCATTCTTCGGCAAGCAACCTATTGCAGCTCCTTCAAGATCTAGCAGAGACACAATGAATTTGCCTTTGGGTGGGATTTCGTGCAAGGTAGTCCAGTGAGTGGTATAGCCTTTGTCGCGGAATAGCAATTCGACATCACTCGCCCACTGGGACGGGCTAGAATTTCCCGTGAGCAACCAGATATCGGTAGGAATGGATATATCGTCTACCGGCCGTGACACCATGCTGGCAGATATATGATATGGCGGCTTTTGATCATAAGCTGTTACATCTGCTCCGGTGAAACCTGCTGCTCGTAGCTCCCGATCCCACCGCTCGGGTGAGATGTACGGTTGCTCTGCTCGACCATCATCCACCCCTAGCCACCAGCCGGTAAATACACCCTAAAATATGTAAGAAAACCAGATATTGGTATAAGGAAAATTTGGTACCTACCATGGTGAAATTTGCAATTAAGATTTCTGTATCCTAGTCAGTTTAGTCATCTAAGCTGGAGGGATTTGACGTACCCGGGCTAATCTCATGGAGTAAGAAGCGACCGGTGGGCTTCAGAAGACAATGCACATGAGTGAGTGCGGTATGAAGACTGGGGGTAGCGTGGAGAACCTGGTAGAGAATGTGAATTCAACGTTATTGGGTTGAGGCATACTAGTCAAATACCCACATTGGAAGCGATGATCAAGTCAAAGCTATGAGGGTCAAACCCTTGTTCGAGGGGATCTAGGGTGATATCAAGAACTTTGTATTCAATGCATTGTTCATGACCGAATCTCTCGGTTGCTGCAGCCATAAAACCAGAAGAGATATCAGTAAAAACATACTGGCTATACATGCGCTCCCCACTCGTGGACTTGAGAAGCTCTAGAGCCAAGGCAGTTGCAGACCCGGTGCCTGCACCGATCTCAAGTATTCGTAGGCCTGGGTTGGAATGACAGAGCGACGGTAGGAACGGCTCCCAACCGGCATACTGTGTGTGCGCAGCATGGAATTGGTGCAGCAGATTGTCCTTCATGAGGACCTCCAATGGGCTACTTTCTCCAGATATAAAGGCTTTGCAGTTATCGAAGACAACCTGCATGCAATCCGCAAGTGGAGCATCAAAGGTAAACTTGGTTTCGGCTAACACTTTCCGTGTCATTTCCTGTCTGTCTGCCGAGCTTAGCAATGCCCACTGAGATGAATCTGGGTAGATTGATTGTTGTCCACTTTTTTTGATATTAGAAGCTGCGTCCATGATGAATTTCTTCCACTTTACGAAATGTGATGATCTTGGCTCGAAATCCCGAATTTGCTCCGCGGTCTCCAGAACAAAAAGCGCAGATAGCTGACCCAAGGCTTTAATATTCATAGCCTGTGATGTATAATCGTGTGGCGTAGACAAAAGTGCTGATGATTGCAAGAAATCAATATCCGATTTCCACTCAAGATGGGTTACTGAGCCCGCGGGTCCAGTTTCAGAATCTATATTATCATTTTCCAAGGCAAAAAGATAAGCTCCTTGGATGGAGAGCACCACCCGATCGTCAAGCATGGCAACGGCATCGCCCAATTGGCCATCCCTTGTACCGCTCTTGGTCCGGGCACTTGCTGGCATAGGTGGACCACCTGGTCCGACGAACAAGGAATCTATCATAGCCGGGACATAAATTGTTGTGAGGTGTCGCAACAAGCCCTGAGAACAGGCCACACCCATGAGTTGGAGACATTGATCAATCGCCGTGGGATGAAGCGAATACCTGCTCCCAGGCAGCCCACGATTACCCAGAATGGTCGCAGTTGCCCTCGGTCCAGTAGGATCGGCTGTAATCTTTTCCAAGCCCTGGAACTGAGGGCCGTAATCTATACCGCTCCTTTGAAGTACTCGGTACACACTTTCTGATGGCAAAGCTCGCTTATAGGAAGATATTGGGAATGGCTCTGGGGGATGATCGGACCCGGCTCTTACTTGACCCTGACAATGCATCGTCCATCTTTCTCCATCATGGGCCATGATTTTGAAACTATACCAGCCGGATGGAACCCTGTCAGCCACTTCGACCGGACTGAGGCTAGTCACGATCTCGATTTGGTCTTCCTCATGGAACAGTAGTGGTGTTATAAATGTCGCATTGCGCACTGAATAACTATCGTTGTCAGGATACAGCTGCTGGACTGCCTCACCTACCATAGCGACGAACCCAGCGCCAGGGAATGTGACGGCCCCTTGGATTACATGATCCAAAAGCCAGGGCACGTCGTCCAGCGTGACCAGATTACGCCAAGAAGGCTCATGATCAGTCGTATCGACGACCCGCGAGCCGAGGATTTCATGATGCGGAAACTTCCGATGCCTCCACTCCCTACTCAGTCGACTCTCACTCCAATAGGAGCGATCATGTTGCCAAGGATAAGGTGGAAGATCTGTCAGCGTATTCCCGGGCTCAATTAGGCTCGACAAATTGAATCCTACGCCGTTCGCATAGGCCTGTCCCGCTGTCCGGAGTAGCTGGCTTTGGACATCCTCGTCATACCTAAATAAGGTGGGAATATAGACTGGTGACTTCGTTGCAAGAGTCCGGAGGATTTGTCGCAGAGGGGCGGCGAGGGCTGAATGCGGCCCGACTTCTAGGAAGACTGGGGTTCCACTAGTAGGTAGGCTTTGGATAGCCTCGGTGAACAATACCGGTGATTCCAGATTCTGTCGCCAATATGATGCATCTAGTTTGCGAGGGTCGGTGATAGTGTTGCTAGTCACACTAGAACAGAAAGGAAGCATTTCCTGCTCATATTCGATGTGGCTAGAGATACAATGTTCATATTCAGAGCCAATCTGTTTCATCTGGTCTGCAAATAATGTAAGCGCAAGGGTAAAAGCGCAGGGCACAGGGGGGGTTTACCAGAATGATAGGCGATTTTAACTGTAAGCCGCCGGCAGAGTGTATCTGAGTTTGCTGTCTTGATGTTTTTGGTCACATCGTCAACCGAGTCTTTATCCCCTGACAAGGTGACACTATGCGGACTATTGTGGCAGGCTACAACCACTCCTGGTGTCAGGTACAGTGCCACTTCGTCCGGGGAAAGGCCAACGGCCACCATAGCGCCTAAGCCTTCTAGCGGTTTAGCGACTTTGCCTCGATAGTATGCTATAACGATAGCACTTCTCATAGAAATAGCTCTGGCAGCATATGCGGCCACAATCTCTCCGCTTGAATGCCCGACAACTCTAGATGGCTCGATTCCCCAGCCCCGAAGAATATTTACTAGTCCAATTTGAAGCGCAACACAGAGAGGCTGAGAGAACTCGGCTTCGTGGACTCGAGAAATTGAACTCTCTTGGCTTAGTTCATCTGGAAGGTACGTTAGTGAAAATATTCTCGTAACTTCAGGGGTGAAGCCCTCTTTCTGACCATATAATAACCAATTCGGGGGATCAGGTAGCTGCTGCAATGCTTCATCCATTCTTTTGATATCTTCCTTGAATGTTGGGAATTCAGACAAGAGCTTTAGCCCCATTCCGGGCCATTGAGCACCCTGACCTGTGAACACGAAGGTGACATTTGGGGAACTGGTGTTAAGAATTGAAAATGCCGCATCATCTATCGCTGGATTACTCGGCTGCACCACAGCGAAAGCCCGGTGGGAAAGATGTGATCTTCGCGCAGCCAAAGTGAACGAAAGATCATGCAGGCGGTCTGAGTGATTCTTTACATAGTCGGTGGTCTGGCTGATACGCTTGCGAAGAGTGTCTGCTGTGTGTGCAGACAAAACTAGGAGCTGAGGGCTGGAAAGCCCGAGCGATGTGGGTTGGGACTTTGGAGAGACCGAAGAGGCGGACTCCAGAATAGCGTGGGCATTGGATCCGCCAATACCGAACGAATTTACGCTAATCCTTTCGGGCCTGCCAGCAGGCCACGGGGTCGGCTCTAGAGGGACATGAATATCTGCCTCGGTGAATGGAATTTGGGGATTCGGCGTTTTGAAATGGATATTGGGTGCGATGGTCCTGTGTTCAAGTGACAAGATTGATTTGATGATGCTAGTGATGCCTGAGGCACCCTCCGAGTGACCGACATTTGGTTTGACCTGGTGTACAACATCAGTAAGTGGTTTGGCTGTAGACAGTTCTGCAAATAGGGAATACTAACAGCACTGATATATGTCGCTTCTCCTCGGGTCATCTTTGCAACGACTGATGCTTCGATGACATCGCCGACGGCTGTTCCGGTCCCATGACATTCAAAAACAGGTGTTTGCTGTATCGCGTCAATTCCCGCAATCCGATACGCGTGACGGATCAACCTCTCCTGAGATATTGGACATGGCTGCGAAAAGTTAGGGGTCTTGCCGTCGTGGTTGCTCACTGTGGAGCGGATGACGGCGCGGATCGCGTCGTTGCCCCGAAGCGCGTCGCGTAAAGGTTTGAGATATATGCAGTTGATCCCTTCACCACGACCATAGCCATCTGCCTCAGCATCAAAAGTATGAGAGATACCACTTGGTGACAAAACCATATTTTTAGTCATGGCATCTGTCATGGTTGGGCTCCATATAAGGCTCGTCCCGCCCACCAGAGCTGTTGTGCACTCTCCAGATCTGAGTGCTTGACAGGCCTCATGCAGGCAGACCAGGGACGAAGAGCAAGCTGTCTGGATGGTCATGCTGCAAGGGGTCAGAGACTTTTGAAATAAAGACAGCAGATCGCACTCACCTCGGACCTAGGAGATCAAATCGATACGACACTTGGTTTGCTAATGCATAACCACCGGTTGCGATAGGAAATATCTGCGTCAGATGCTGGGGATCTTTATGCGATATCTCTAGCCAATCTTCCCCAAAACCGCCAACAAAGCAACCGATTTTCTCGCCGCGCCACTTAGTCTCCCCCGAGTTCTCCAGGCACTCCCAAACCACCTCCAGCAAGAGCCGTTGCTGAGGGTCCAGGCGCGCCGCCTCGTGGGGAGGGACAGAAAAGAAGGAAGTGTCAAAACAACCTGGATCTTCTTGCAAAAAGAATCCTCTTTTCGTTTTGCTCAGATCTCCACAATCGGCGCTGCTAGACGCCTCTCGGGAGCAGCGCGAGGGAGGTGCCTCACAAAAGCCATCTCTTTTATTCACGAGCATTTCCCAAAATTCATCTCCACATCGAACACCGCCTGGTAGCCGCATTGCCATACCAATGACAGCAATTGGGTCCCCAAAGTCCTCCTCGTGATTTCTGCATGATGTTTGTCCTTGTCCAGTTATTGAATTCATTTTTGGTTGAATGATGAATAATTTGAGACTGGATCAAGATGGCTGCATAGCAGACAAAGCAAAGGTTGAACTAGGGTTGGAGCTCTGATATCACAAGGTACGGCCTTTTGACGATCGATTAATTTCACGAGTAGATTGGCGATTAAGCAAATCTACACACAATATGTACCTACATACCCAGCTCTGCAAGATGCAGGAAACACATTTCCTCCGAAATCCTCCGCCACCGGAGGAATGATATGTACCTGAATGGCGACTAGGTCGTATTTCCAGACACTGCAAAGAAAGGAAACCGGCAGGTAGTTCCAACCTGCCCTCCGAAAACAGGGCATTCTCAACCCTGTTCAACGCTGCTCCAACTTAGACTCGCAAATGTGACTGCAACACAACTAGTCACCGACCTTCTATCTCTATATCACTTGCCATATTGAAGTAAGTATATCCAAGGCTACGAATTGAAGAAAAAAACAAGCAGCCTCATTATAGGCGACGTTCTTGTTGGAGATCTTAAGCTTACATGAGAGCAAAGCTCAGTCTGGCCACCAGGTGGTGGTTCATCATCACTGAGATATATTGTCACAAAGGCTAGAACAATCAGAAGGAAAGCTCGGCCCAAAAAAGCTTACAACCCTCCGCATGTCCAACCCAATCTCCTACCTTCCGGGTGTTCACCGTAACCCACCCTCATCTAGGTATTGGGTCTAATGTGGCACACAGAATGTACTTCGTGCTAAATATACTGTTAGACACGGCCCAGTACAACCCAATGACCCTCAAGGGGTAATGATCTAGGTCGGTTATGTCGTCGCATTCCGTTATTCGGAATTAAGAAGCGCTGTGGCGATCTCGACTATTTGTTCCGACTTTATTGTGTGCTGATATGGACGGTATCTTATTTTGCTCGACGCAGATCCGGATATTTACGCTTTGTCAAGGGGTGAGACACTTGAAGCTTCCTTAAAACTGGTCAGCAGTGAATGATTCTATGCCGGAGCTGGCCGTGTGAACGAGGCCCAAAAGCAAGATAATGATGTATCACCACTCTACAAGATACCGTGGCTTACAAAAATCATTACTGGTAACTGCTGGTGAGATTTTGCATAAGTCTAATCCAATAGTACTTCTATCCTCATCCGATTGAGAACTATCCAGGCCACCCAGGTACGTTGTCTGGTTGTCCTAGAAAATTTCGTTAGTACAACACCTTCTATGTTAAGATACTCACAACTTCTAACCAGGAGCAGCAACCGAATTTTAACCAAGATGGACAGCGAATGGTTTCGAGGACAGGTCGTCTTCGTCACGGGGGCAACTGGTAACCTCGGCGGCTGCTTGTTATACAAGCTAGCCATTCAACTTCCAACCGCGAAGATCTTCGTGCTGGTACGGGGATCTGTCCAAAAGGCAATCGAAGCATGGGAGCAGTCAATGCCAGAGCAAGTGGAGGATGTTATCGCCACTTGCAAGATCCAATTCTTCCTCGGTGACATGACCCGGCCTAACCTCGGTCTTTCACCCGCCAACCTATCACGTTTACGAAATGAGGTCACAGTGGTGATCAATACTGCTGGTGACATCGCTCTCTCTCGGGATCTCGCAGAGACTATACCAGTCAATTGCACTGCTCACCTGACACTAGCTGCTCTACTAGACAGTTTCACTCAGCTGCAGCGTTTCCTCCACATATCAACTACATATGTCTCCAGCTTTCTCCCTGACGGCGTGGTCAAGGAGCAAATATACCCCCTATATGAAGACCCGGCAGAGGAACTAGAGAAGATTCTCTCCACAGGAAAATCATCTTATACGAAACAATTCGCGGCTCCCTACGCACTGGCCAAACACCTGGCTGAATGTTTGCTTCTGGGTGGTGACCACAAATTTCCCATCCTTATTGTGCGACCCTGTCTCATATCACCAGCTATTGCGGAGCCCTACCCGCTCTACGGCAGTGATGGTGCGATACCTGTACATTCCTTCCTGCAGATACTCCTAGGAGACGCGGAATATGGACCTCTGAAGCTTGAGCAGACACTACCTTTCCATGCAGCCTGCAATGAGATCCCAGTTGACCTCGTGGCTCGTACTTGTCTAGCTCATGTTGCCCAAGGCACAACTGGTGTAGTCCACGCCAGCGCCGATCTTTATGTCTCCCGTTCGATTGGGGACCTGCTCGAGCGGATGCGCCGCCATGCACCAGAGGGAGCCGCTGATCAGGTACAAAAGGCTGGGATTGACCATGGAGAGGTCACGGCCCCCGAGTTTTACACCATGATCCAGCAATTTGCACGAGACTGGAAGATTGAATGTACGCGATCTGCTCACCTACAGCAGGTGGTGGGTCCCTTGGGACTTGACCTTGGCGATCATGACCCAGAGATATTCTTTAAACTTCGTATCGAGCGGCTGGCTAAGACTCTTCTGGAAAAGTTGGAAAGTGCTAGCGTGGCAAGCAACAAGGTCTATCCGAGTATCTCCTGAGGAATAATGACTGGGCTTTGGTGGTATTATTCTACATTTCTCGTCATTGGTTGTCGTTTTGTATTAGAGTTATCGCATCTGTGGTATTTTCTTAACAACTCATATTACATGGTTCGAAGGGCTTTCTCGCAGAGTCGTGCTAAGTCTAGATTCCCTTTAAAGAGAGGAAACCAATAAAGCGTGTAATAACTACATGAGCTTCCTATTGTTGAGTGTGGTGATATGGGTGTTGTTGATTATTATTCTCCCTGAGCAACGGTATAGAATATCTCAGCATTCAATGTTCAATGCTTTGTGCGGACTCAAGTATCGAGAGAGAGCTTGAGGTATGAACTCGGGGAGAGCTCGGGTGTGACTTGTTTGGTCACGGTCTAGTGTCCTTCATTTGCTCCGATGAGATTGTGACCCTACGATGTTCGAACCGCAGTTCAAGGACCGGCAAGCTACATGCGAAAGAAAAGGTCACACAAGATTAGTCTGGTGGTATACGTAGTATACATTCCAACCTATGCGAGGCCAGTGGCCGAATGCCTGATTTTGTAGGATTGATGACTTAATATGCCTGAATTCTTCCTTATTTCCAGTACCGTGCGAAGATATCGAGGTCTTGGCCGAGACGCAGATCTGGTGAAGAATGGGGGGTTCAAAGGTGTGAATGGCTTCAAAAGGAAAAGGGAAAAAGGGCCCCAAGGTTCTTTAACAGCAGCTAGCCTGAAAACAGTTTCCTCGTTGCCATAGGGTAGACGCACCTCGCTCAGTATATGAGACATCAGAGAGCCTACTTTTTAGGGCGGGCTCTACATAAATGAGGCTTGTGTGGTGTGATCTCAGTGTCGAATTTAGTCTAGTTGTAAGTTGCTTCTCTTATTGTAGACCTGTTTAAATCTTCTTTCTGTGATGCTCTCTTTGTACCCTAACAGATGCAGTTTTACGCCTTTCACAAACAGACAAAAGTGAAGTAAAACTCTGCCTTTGCCTCTTCATCTTCCCTCCATTTCTCCTTGTCTTCATTTTCATTTCACTTCATCATCTCTCGCCCTTCATTCTTATCATCCTCTCCCCTTTATCCTTTCTTCTCCTCTCCACTTCTTATAACCTAACCATGAAGGGTTCGCTCGCAAATGAGCCGTCGATCCAGTCTAGAGTCGATGCGATTATGCTCACTACTCTGCTCGGCTAAAGCGAGAGTACAACAATCCCAGTTTGATCGGATCTACTGCATCTATCTCCAGTATCAATTCCGTCAACTCCCTACATTTGCAATACAAATTCGCGATCAAGTGTGAGTGGGTTCTCGAAAAGGAACAAGTCACGGTTCGTGGACTATTCTCGTGGTTCAGAGGGGCTCAGAACCTAGTCACTAATATGGATATCGTAGAAGCCAAAAGACTTGGTAGGGTCGAGGGGGTGTTCCAATGTCCTACATGGTGGACCACAGTTTGAAAGAAAAGGCTGGGGCTTCTGGCACGTCTGTATACGGCATCGCTTCGGGCAGCTACGGTGATAGTCTATTCATATTCGTTACAACGAGAACCTCACTGGCCCACAACGACCAACTCAATGGGACGATGAGGTCCGCACAATGAACCCGAGAACTGGATGACTCATAAATGGATGAGAAACTATATATATTCGTCTTGCCTAGAGATGAGAATCCTGATTCCTCAGAAGCGAAGCTTCCTGCCCAGGTTGACGCGATGGTTGTATCGGTGGAAACTGTCCTTTCCTAGCCTGCGTACAGGTCCCGAGTGAGTAATGCGCGAACTACCACATCGGCGGCCGGAGCGAACAAAAGGAAAGACACACCAAAACCGCAGCCTATCCGAAGCCTTGAAGGAACTCAACCTTGGAACGCACACACTATGACAGTACGGCCACGTGGACCTCGGGCCTATCCCGAGGACCGGTAGTCATTATCTGCCGGCGCACGTGACGGAGACCTTCCCGCAACGCGGCAAGATTGGCCCATCTCCCGTCTAACCCACTCATCCCCACCAATACCCGTACGTCAATAATCCACACGGGGCACGCCATTCGTCGGATTACCCATGTCGAAGCCAACGAATAGGACACTCCGAAAAATCAAAACAGCATATCAGTTGCATCACTATACCAGAGACCGGTCGCGAGTACATACAATGGATCATCATCATCTTCCCCAGAGCTTACACAGTGACACACACGCCTACCATCAACCACGGATCACATTCTAACGGAGCTCTGGTCGGAGGCCGTGACTTCTGGATATAGACACCGACCTTGTGTCGCTCTGAGGAATGATCAAGAACGACACGTCAAAAGCATTCGCTGGTCTCCGAGCTCGAGCATCCGCTTTCACATCATTTCCTCTTCATATGTTAGCTATGCGGCCGGAGCAAGAGGGTTGAAACCGGAGCTCAGATATGATCCTGGTTGAGACGACTGAACCGTATAGCGAGGGGAAATCAGTGATCCTTGTCAACGACTACAACCAGCTAAAGGCATTGACTTTTGCTCGTGCTGTACAATACAACGCTTCCAGCCAGAGATCTGACCTGGCTGTCTTTTGCACACGTTTCAATTTACTTCGTATCACCAAATGTGCCATTTTATACCTTCATGCTGTTCTTATGAGTGACCCTCATCAACGAAGCCTCTTCTTGGGCGAGAGGATTTGGATTTCTCTGAAGCTCATCCATGCTGGTCTACAAATAAGGTTGGAGAGATACCTAGTTATACAGTCGCTATGATAAGGTAGTGCACGTTGGGTGTCACGATTGGCACTTGCGGGACTCGTACTTTCCCGTTTGGGGTTGTACCGTTGGTCGTTCCTTCCCGTTCGAAGGAACTCGTTTGCGCAGACAGTCGTACCTTCCTTCTGGGAGAAGCGAGAATAGGGCTATGCCCCCGAAGGGGTAAAAAGACCCATTTGTTATTTTTACGTTTGTTTTCTTTTCTTTTCCTTCTTCATACTTGATATTCGTTTAGCAATGCACTTCTTCTGCTAGAAAGAACCTGGCACGTAACATTGGGGACGAGACCGGTGTGCAGAGCTGGGTTCAACAAGCCATGGGTCAAATTATACGTCTAGTCCACCGATTGAGGACCCCTTTTCTTCTGTCAGATGTGGCGATCCAGGTATTCTACCAAATTTGTATCCAAACCCACACAAAACTTCGTTCCGCTTTATTGGAGATGGTGGTCTAAGTCCGCCACTCGGGCATACCATTTATTAATTATTGCCTGTAGTCAAAATGGAGTATCCCATGTTTCTTTCCTCGTTCTCTATGAATACCTCAAATTCACTTATCCCCTAGCTCTTAGGCTGTATGCCATATTTTAAACCTTCCATGTCCAGATGAGAGGGCCATGAACCTGAGAAGTTGGTATGGCATTGAGCTCCTAGTACCTGTCATGTTCTCACGATCTGTATGATTATCCCTCACGTGACTATAGATCGTTGATACTTTCCAGGTCACTTGGTCGCTTCTTGTTTGCTATTTGCCTCTTTCCTTTGTTCTTTTGTTTGTTCTTTCCTTCCCAGGGTTGTTTGCACTCGAGCTAAGCGAGTCGTTCGAGTTTTGCATCGTTTGCAGTAAATCCAGCTATATAAACAGGTCGATTCCCACTTCTGAACTTACTTCTTCTCTCTCTCTTCATCATTTTGGATCAACCTAACCACATCCAACATGCCTACCTATCGTGTCCATCATCCATCACATGACTTGTCTATTCTTATATTCGTTCTTCAGACAACCCAACCACCTTCTACCTTCCACCTTCCACCGTCTATCGTCCATCTTCCACTTTATGAGGTTTGTTTCTTATCTGTGCTATCACATATTCTTCATCTTCCATCATTGTGTTCTATACCTTGGTTAATACCTGATGACATGAGGCTGACTGTACTAGATATGTGCTCACATCCACATTCAATCATCCACATCTAAATTCCACTTCAACCAACCATCTACATTCGACTACTACAATGCTTGACCTGAAAGAGAAGGAATGAAAAGAAACGGTCTTGATCGACAGAGTCTCCGCAGGAGTGTCTCTGAAGGAGACTTCTCGTCGGGAAGAGGTTACAGCGTGTACCCATTTAAAGGAGACTCTCAAGACCGTTTGCTGTGGTGGTAAAAAAAAATGGTCGCCTCGACAAGCAAGTATCAACATTCAAGCAAGCTCCACTTCAATCACCCACTTCAACCAACCATCCACTTCAACTATCCACTTCAACCATCTACTTCTATCAACTATCTACATTCGACTACTGCAATGCTTCGACCTGAAAGAGGAGGAATGAAAAGAAACGGTCTTGATCGACAGAGTCTCCGCAGGAGTGTCTCTGAAGGAGACTTCTCGTCGGGAAGAGGTCACAGCGTGTACCCATTTAAAGGAGACTCTCAAGACCGTTTGCTGTGGTGGTAAAAAAAAAATGGTCGCCTCGACAAGCAAGCATCAACATTCAACCATCCACTTCAATCAACCATCCAAATCCAAGCGTCTATATCCAAGTTCCACTTCAACCATCTACCTTCAAGCAAACATCCACATTCAATCAATCACATCTAATCAATCACTTCCAAGCATCCACTTCCAAGCATCCACTTCCAAATTCTACTGCAGTCAATAATCCACTTCAACCAATCATCCAAATTCCATTTCAACCATCCACCTTCAATCAACCATTTCAAGTATCCTCGCTCAGCCTTACTGTGACGGGCTTAGGCAGCAAACACAAAAGCAAAAGCAAAAAAAGAAAAAAAAAAGAAAGACAAAAGAAAACACGTCGAATCATTTCAATCAACCACATCCAATCAACCACATCCAATCAACCACATCCAATCAACCACATCCAATCAACCACATCCAATCAACCACATCCAAATTCTACTTCAGTCAACAATCCACATTCAATCAACTACTTCGAGCATCCACATTCAGCCTTCCTATGACCGGTTTTGGCTTCATGACAATTGACAGGCTTGCTACGACAGCAAACACGAAAGCAAAATAAAGAAAAAGAGAAGAAAAGAAGAATTAAAACACATCGAACGATTTCAAACAACCACTTCAAGCATCCACTTCAAGATGCTACATTCAAGAATCCACATTCAAACAACCACTTGAATCATCTACATTCAAACAGCCATTTCAAGCATCCACATTCAGCCTTCCTGTGACGGGTTTTAGCTTCAGGGCAATTGGCAGGCTTGCAACAACAATACAAAAACAGAAAAGAAAGAAGAAAGAAAATACCTCGAATGATTTCAATCAACTGCTTCAAGATCCTGCATCCTAAAAACCACTTCAATCAGAAATCAACATTAAACCATATCTACAATGCTTCGACCTTGAAGAGGAGAATGAAAAGGAACGGTCTTGAACCACAAGAGTCTCGGAAGGAGTGTCTCTGAAGGAGACTTCTCGTCCGGAAGAGGTTACAGCATGTTCATTTAAAGGAGACTTTCAATTGATTCATTTATTGATTCTACCTGAGTTTAATTCTTAGCTGTGGTTTATGCCTATAAAAAAGACTATGTAAATATGCTATACAATAGGCTGCTACAAGGGATGTTACGAATGGAGCCATTATCTCTTGGCCCCAAATCCTCGGCTTTCCCATCCAAATAAATATTCAGCCAATCTTGTCTTATAGTGAACGTTATGCTTGCTATCACACTTCGATTATTTGTACATAGCTAATCTCAAAACAGCTAACACATACAGAACGAGCCGCTCAATAACTCCATCACTAACCCAATACTCCAAAAAATGCTAAAGCAAACCACTCAGTTCATCTTGACCTGGAACAAATAGCGCTGTCGGATCTGCGCAACATCATACACAATGTACTCATTGTAGAACAGGCCACGGTTTTCAGATAGGTGGGTGCTGCCAATAGCCACATCAGGCATCTTCACACCCTCCAAAGCCGGATTCAAACATCCAGCATCCTTCCATCCACCAGGAACGTTCAAGCCCTTGCCGAGTGTAGCAATTTTGCCAGAGTTGCGTGCATCCTCGCCAGCGTTATAGTTGCTATCTACAAGTTCCAGCATGGGTGCACCGAGCTCGGCATCGCAGAGAAGAAGCAACCCCATCCCCCGGCTGTTGTAGGCACAACAGTAGTTTGCGGATTTGCTCGAGGTATCTGCTAAATACACACCCTTGCCGAACATGTAGCCGTTGACGGGTGCTTCGGGCGGCGCAATGCGCAAGCCTTGGCTGAGGATACCACCGAAGTTTGTGCTGCGAGATCCATGCCAGAGGAGGCGGCGGTCGCTGTTTGGAATGCTGGCATAGGGGGAGGTGTTGAAGCGGTCGTTTTCGCCTTGGCGTTCGATACGGAAGATGTTCACGACCTTGTAGCTCATGTTGTGTGTGTCGCCGCGAGAGTTCTTCAAGTAGTTCTCGAGTTCTACGAACTCGGTTGATTTGTGGTCCACTGGGCAAGGTCAGTTTGGTGTAAAATTGTACGTTCCGCAATTTATACTCACGTTCGGTCATCTCCTTCATACCCAGGCTCTGGAACTGGCGATCCAGCGCGTGGGTGTCGTCGCCTTGCTTGGACGATACCATGATTTCATTGGCAACGTCCATATCCGTCAGTGCTTCCAGCAAATCAATTTCCTTCTTGATCTGCGCATTTGTGTTCAAGGTTGGGGGCCGATGGCGGCCAAAGACGTGAGGAATCAAGGTGAAATATCGGTTGCTCAACGTTTCTATGGCATCATTATATGATTGGCCATATTTTGCTTGCGCCACACTTGGTGTAATCATCAGCTCGGAGATCTCTTTTAGAGCCGAGAACCCGCTTTTCAAAGTCCGGTCGCTCAGCTTCCCAAGTGGTAGTTTGTGGACGTCATAGGACATTGCAGCCAACGTGTCGAGAGCATCCTGTTTGTTGAAGATGAAAGACATGAGGTTTTGAAGTCCCTTGGATAAGGCACTCTCTACCTCGGGCTGGTCCTCTTCTTCCTTGATGGTTTTTTCCTTCTTCACCGGCTCTTCATCTTCATCGTCCTCTTCATAGTTGCGCTCAAGGAATGTGTACTTTCCGTTTTTAGGGGTATCGAGCCGATCCACCCATTTCAGGCCTGATTTGTCTCTGAACTTCTTTTCATAATGCTTCATCGCGGCTCCTAAACTGCCCTCTCCGAGGCAGGCTGACTGCCCATGCTCCCCAACTCGACCCCAGCGTGTCCAGGTAAAGTACTTTGAGTTTGTACCGCTCAACAACTGGATACGATAGAATTTGTTGGCATTGTTGGCCGAAACGGTCTGGCTCAGGGTGGCATCCCAGATCAGACCGGCACTATCAATGTAAACCTTGGGATCTGTGCCGTGTGTTAGTCTGTGACCCCCACATTAGGTGTCGCATTGAAGACTTACCCTTGATTTTACCAAATTCCATGAAGCCCTCATCGACTGGGACATTAATCGTCTTTTTGGTTGTCTTCTGGATGTCCTTTGTCTTTTTGTCGGAACCATTTTTGACGGGGTCTTCAGTCGCGCTTCGTTTCTTGCTTGCGGGCTTCTTATCCTCGGATGGTTTAGCTTTGCTATCTGCACCGTTCTTCTGGGTGTCTTGTGTTTCAGCGGGAGCCGCATCCGCACCTCGCTTCCTAGTAATACGCTTGTTTTCTGCAGGAGCAGCATCTGCAGTCTTCTGTGTGTCGTCATCTGGCTGCGACGCCTGGCCGAATGAATACTTGGACTCCGGCAATGGTTTCTTCGCTTCGGCTGATTCAAGAAGCCACGAAAGTGGAACAATGTGGCAATTGGCGACTTGGGATGCTTGTTTATCTGGTCGATTGGTTAATAAGAGAGCCCCGAGGTCGTACATAATATCGAAACATCGCCGTAGCTATTATCATCCCCAATGCGGTCTGTCACCGTTTGGAGCATTGGGGTGGGAGTATATTGGCCATTGCCAAATTCACAAAATATCAAACTTCCGAGATCGTGTATGTGGTAGTGTACTCACATTTGGTAGTCTGCTTCTCCACATCCTTCTCGGTGGTCACTAGATGGGTACATTCATCCGTGACCGCTGTGCTGAAAGTCGCACCATTCCCCTCAATAAGTGTTTTTAAGTCCACTAGGAGTAGTAGAGTGGTCAGCATACGGATTTTGGTGGAGGTGAGCTAAATAAGCCTAGCGAATAGGGGGCTCATACCCTGTCTCAGGTTGGGAAATGTCCCGCCCACGGTGATGACGAGGTTTTTGAAACTTCGAGGTGCCATAATGTTGCTCAATTGAAAAAAAAGGCAATAGGGCCAAGTACCAAGAGTAACAAATAGGAATAGAAAAGGTAGAGATTGAAGAGGAATCAAGTACGAGGTGCCCCCCAGGTGATGTGTATGTCAAGGGAAAGAGCTACCAGGCGGGAGCTAACACAATCGAAAATCAATCAAAAGGTTGCAAGCTGGGATGAAAGTACAGAGGAAGAGACAGTCAAGAAAACATGAAGAAACAAGTCGTCTTTTAAATAAAAAAAAGACGAGATGTTGTCAAGGTTTGTGGCCTGGGGGATCGGGCATTAATGAGGCTGCTGCCTATGGGTGCCTTGGTGCTGCCTGAGCTAGCCAAGGCAGCACACCCCTTTTTGTGGAGAAGGCGAGGCTGAAAAGCACTGGACGCTTAAAGGCGCAATCTACGCGGCTAATCTCTACGTAAACTAATTTCCCAGTTCCGGACTACCCGTACACATTGGCGTTAAGGGTTCTTCTGCTGGCGATGATTCTATGCCTAGTTCGAATACTAATGCAAAATATTTGGTTTAAGTCTAGATAGCATGTCTGATTCTCTGCGGAATCTAATTTTATCGAGATTCTTCAAGACATAAAATTTCCGATTTCTACTCCCAGGCGTTTTCTCTTAGACAGAAATGCATATCAACTTATTGAAAAAAAGATCCTGATACCTCTCTTCAAACATCACCACTTACACCTCAGTTTGCCTAGTTTAATGGGCATAATTGGATGGATGGGACAGAACTTTGACACCGTAACAGTCCCTTTCAAAAGCTATCTGACAATCCGGAGAGAAGGCCGGCAATGTCATCCAACTGTTGATGACTAGGATATTCTGTGAGTTACTGTCCCAAAGAACCTAGACATGAACTTGTTTCCCCGTAAATATAAGGCAGAGATAGCCAGGGATGCCGTCTTTGTCGAATCAAGATCATACTGATCCTAGGCTCATGACTGACAGATATAAAGGATAGGAATGTAAGACCATCAAAAATTGGATATTGTATTGTGCAAGATCTCTGATGGTTGAACTATGAATTGCAGGGAATCATATATGACAAATGATATGATCTAGCTAGATCCAGAAGGCTCTATTCCTTAGGTTATGACGGCCTGCGTTCTATGGTAGCCTGCATATCCAGGCCAGGATAGGAGATAGCCCTAACTAATTGATATTCTGGGCTTTTTGCACTGAACCCGACGGTATAAGGCATAATACAGGACCCAGCTCTCTAATTTTTGGTGTTATTGCTAGAACAATGATAATCAGCTACGAAAGTGCCAGCTGAAATGGGAATAATAGCATTGAGTACGGAGTGGTAGTTAGACATGCCGGGCTAATCACGATACGTAATTCGGACTTGCCCTTTTGGGACACGACCGCCGCTCCGGTGGCGTACTGCTTGTTCCCGCCCCCGAGAGGGAAGTGCCCCGCAACGACCTGTCAACAAGATGAACGAGACATACAACGTATAAATCATTCAAAATGGAGCTGACTTTCTTGATTAGTCGCGATGGAAAAAATGCCAAGAGGGGACATGCACGGCGTGCGTGTAACTCTTGTCGTCACAAAAAGGTGTCGCGTTCTATTCTAGACAGCCCTGCAATAGTCGGAGTCGGAGGTTAACTTTTCTAGAAACGGTGTTATCACAATACCTCCCCGGAGCAAGTAGATGATGTGACTTGTTCACCCATCTTCTCTGGTCTCGCAGATAGCCGACATCCTGCACCTCAAGCTTCAAGGCGGGATCGAGCAGTCCGAAATAGATCTGCATCTCCCCGATGTGAGCGATCAGGTGTTCCCTCACTCCAGAATCCGGTGGAACAAGAGGCCGAATCCTTCATTGGCCCTAATGCAGATACACCTGCAGAGGCCGATCAAGAATCTCGTCGTTTTGCGTGTGATTCAAACCCTATAGCGACTCTCATGGAACAGAACGAGTCAAGGTTGCAGGGCGGTCGATCCCAGAAAGGAGATGTAGGTGCATGGTTGGGCACCGATGAGAGTTCCATTGATCGGGGCGAGACCCCTGACTCTTCACAAATATTGCTAGGGACCCATGTTCACCCCGGCTGCCTGCCTTCGAAAGACTGCCAACAGGCTTTGATCGACATATACTTTCGTCGGATACATCCATTACTGCCTTTACTTGATGAGGATAACGTGCGAAGCCAACACAGAGCGGGAACTCTCGCTGCGCGACTACTGCAGGTGATGTGTCTTGTCGCAGCGAAGGACCGGGGTGCGGTGCCTTTCCTACGCCTTGGTCCGGATTCAAATCCCCTCCCACTGGAGAAATTTAGCAACATTCTGTACACTGATGCTATGCAAAACATCTCGAGAAGGCCTGAGAAAAAAGTACTTGCAATACAAATATTGGCGCTTTTGTCACTGCACGAATGGGGCTCCACTGGATCCGAGGATTGTTCTTTGAATCTGGCCCAGGCTATCCACCATGCCCAGACCATGGGGTTGCATTTGCTGAGGCCAGACCAACATTCTGATACATCTTCCAGGAATCTTTTCTGGTGTCTGTGGAGTCTAGACCGATGGAACGCTGCTATGAATGGGAGGCCTTTAATGATACACGACGGAGACAGAAGCCATGGGGTGGACGACGTTATTTCAACGTTCCGATCGCCGTTTCGTGTCTGGCTTCGAATTGCCGATAAGCTGGGAGAAGTGATTCACTTCTACCGACCGATCATAAAAAGCGTGGATCAAAGTGAACTCGATCTTCCCTCCTTTGAAGACCTTGTGGAGCACTGTGAGGCCTGGGACATGGCTCCAGACCTGCTTGGTATGAAACTTTCCGTCGTTTAGTTGCAACATTGTCTAACCCCTAGACCGCAGAGTCCTTGGAGCTTGTTTATCATTCTGTGATTATTCTGTCAACACATTCCAGCGGGTTGCAAGGCCGATCACAGCCAAGAGTGTCAAAAATCCGACAAGGTCATTCAATTCTTACCATCGCGTCGCTAAGTTTCAATCAGGATATTCGGAATCTAGTGCCGTTTCCCATGATCGGTTACACCGTCTCGCTCGCCTTTTCAGTCACGTACAAACAACTCAGAGAAAGCAAACTGACAAGTGCGCGCCGCACAGCCATTTCCCAGATCCGTTTATTTCATCAATTTCTCAAGGAAATGAGGACTACGTGGTGGTCGGCCGCTGTGATGACTCGTCTAGGCCAGCGTGTGTTGAGCAACATTCAACCCACTGTAGACCAGGAACGTTCCACAGGCCCAGAAATCGATATCACCCGACTAAACTCTGCACATGAATCGACTCATATATCTCCACGGCAACTTGCTTCCACTGAGGATATGCAGTCGCACTCGGCTGCCGACATCCCGAATGTGGGGAGACGGATTAATGCAGGATCTCCGAGCACACACCCTCTGGCCGGTCATCAACTGGGACCGGACCAACCTTTGAATCTCGAAGTAGACAGCATGCCATTCTTAACAGCAACTGAAATTGAGGATTTCGATACTTTTTTCGGCAATTTCCTTGATGTCGGTTTTCCAAACTGCTCGAATGATCAATTATTGCTAGATCTCGACATGGCAGACTTTGAATTTGCTCCTCGCGGTCTAGCTTGAGAAGCTGCACAAAGATGAGAAGGCAGCTCGGTTTCAAGTCTTGTGTAAGTACACATTGAGTGCGCTACTTGATAGAGTCATCTGATCATGGTACTACAGAGGAAATATCAAACTCATGAGATGTGAAGAGAAGGCTACACACTCCCGCTAGACCACATTTAGTATGTTTTCCGCTGGCCGCTGTTTCTGACCACGCCATCGTCATAAATACTTTATCTAAGAATCCCGATAGCCTAGTTGTGGATAGCGGCCATCGGAAAAGTTACCCGAAGTAGCTTAGTGGGGAGTTTTCCGCTGTATGATAGCTTCCTCGTGAAGAGATGTTCATGTATCAATCACTATAGTGTATGAAAACCAATCCTATGTATTCTTCTAGTATCTCAAGGATAAAATAACATGATATATTACATACTTCAGAAGTAGCAGTCGTGTGATCATGGGAAAATGTTCCAGTATAGATCAAGGAATGTACCCAGCATGTCAGAAAAAGCTTCTGAGGACCAACCTTGAAAGATTTTCGCGGCTTACTGTAACATAGGTATTTAGACAGCATTACAAGAATGTCGGTATTTCCTTCCGCGGTGAAGAGCTGCGCTTGTAGGTTTGAGTCCTTGAAATCAGTTCCCGACCCCGTTTAGGAATGTCCGCTCCGTTGCGCAGGGACGAGTATAAAGACAGACAATGTGCCATGATTTCCCGTGTAAATTTGCCAGACCCGATTCAATTGAGTTCATATTATAGCTTCTGACTTATTAAGCTAATATTCCTTGGTCTTTGACGATGTTCCGCGAACACATCACCAGCTCCGAATTGAGGTATGATTGTTCCTGTTCGCTTTTCCGACATGATCTAATGCATATTCCATAGTCTTGATCAAGCATGCATTTTTATTTCAGAACAGCGGCATCCAGTGTCTGTTACTGGAAAATTCAATCTCTCCCTTGCACGAGTCGTATCGGTCAAGAATATTAAAGTGCGGTTGAGGGGAACATTCGCAATGTGAGACTCTCTCCACATACTTCGTATTGACTATCTTCTTACTTCGTCATAGCCCCTTTGAAGGAATCTTGGGATCAGACAGCCGTGAACAGATCACGTTTGAGCGAGAGCAGCCTCTAGCTTCTTCGAAAACGCTCAAATCATTCGAAATGCCGGCAGGAGACCACGCATTTTTATTCGATATTCCGCTTCCTAGCAAGATCCTCGACACAGCCACTGGCGCAAACCATCAATATCACACATATTGCGTCGAGGCCATTGTCGAGCGACGCCTCAAAAGCGATTTTGTTGTCTCGCAGCCGGTTAGAATTTACCAGGTTTCTAATTTGGAAACGAGCTATTTACGACTACATTGTCCACTGGTGAGTCTATTGCATCTGATAGACTTTGCTACATAGATGACTGAAGATATTAGACTCTCGAGGGCCACTCCAGCCAAAATATCCAGTATTGCCTCTCCATCACTGACCGGAACGTTCCTTTTGGTTGCACGTTCCCTGTGGAATGCTGGTTTGCACCGCTGTTGAAATATGCCAAGCTCAACACTGTCACAATCAAAGTCATTGAGAAACAAACTGCGCGGTTAGAAGCTACTGCTGCAGACTCAGTGCGACATAACATGCAGTTTATCACTGCAGCACAAACTCAAACTGTTCTCTCCAAGACCATGGATTTCTCTCAAGGGGATGAGTCTCCGGTAGACGGTTCGGAAATTGAATGGCGGTTCACTACACCAGTTTCTCTGCCGCGAACTCTCGATGCCTGCTCGCAGAGTATCTCGACTAGACATCTCAAGATTACGCACGAGCTTTCTATCACTGCTGAGTTCTGTGATGAGGCAGGGGCTGCTACAGCTGTGGTATGTAAAGAAACTCAGGCAGAGATTTATGATATACAGCTAACAAGGAGTTAGATCACGGAAGTTATGCCATTTAAGATTCATATGGCATCTAATGTGATTGGAGAAGATGCGACCATTCATGGGCAAGATATCCAACTCATGCAGGGAAGCCAAAGCCCTCCTCCAGCTTACGGCGATCGTCTTTCGGACCTGATAGTATCGGCAGCTTCTCAACTAAATCTTTGTGAGCATTCTATACCAGCGGAGACGGAATATCCGTGTTCTTTGAGTGAGCACGGTGCAAGTATCCATACCATGGAGCCTGCTCCTCGATACGAAGAGGTCTTATAGTCTGTTTGTTTGGACTTTTGTCTACTTTTAGTTTATGAGTTTAATGAATCTCAGAATAAATATCGGAGTCTTGAGCGCTTCACTTTCACAACCCCTTCTCATTCTGTTAAATACTATATCCAACCTATTCCGTCGACCTCAAGTCTCACTGCATCTTGTAAACCAACCCCTCTTCAGCTCCTACTTGTCCATGACACAGTCTCTCCCACCCTCCCTCGATACCATTAGGACCGGAGACACCACTGCCAAACACAATCTGCATTCCCGGCACGCTCAAGTGTCGATCATCCAGCCATTTCTCCCACTGCTCGCCTCTTGTTTTGAAATAGGTTTCCGGGTCGACAGACTCGAGTATCGTGTCTTGAACACCAGAAGTGTTGTATTGAACCTTTCCAAGCTCCGCCATCGCCGCTCTCCCAGCAATTATCTCCTCCATCGAGTATACTTTCTGCTCATTACCAACCTGAACAATGACAACCTTGCAGGATTGCAACTCGGCATGATTCTTGATCAAAGAAAGCGTGTCTTTGAGAGCATTTCCCTGACCACCAAAGTCGACAATAACAATCTTCGAAGGCCCGCGACTAACCAGCCACTCCGCGCACTCCTCAGAACCAACACCCCCATACCCAACCACCTTAGAAGGAACATCAGTAGGTGAATTCCGATCCGCCTCCTCGATGGACGCCACAGCCGACGTAACCTGCAACAAGCCCAGCGGCGCGGAACCACCCAGCTTCCGCGCCACGTAGTACGAGAAAACACGGGCCGTTTTCGTCGACGCGGCAAGGTTTACTACAACCGCGGACGACAATTCCCCGTCGGACAGGGTCCAGTGCAACCCAGCCTGGTTCCCCAGTGGATGGATGGGAGGTTGGTTCGGGTTGGACGAGAAAACGTATTCGCTAAGAACGAACCCGGCTACCCCACCTATGTACAGCGCGGTCCAGGCCATGCGGTCTAGCTCGTCCCGTGCGGGATCTGGGAGGTTGGGTGCGTGCGTCAGATCGGAGATCGGGCTCGATGTCCGAGTTACCGTGTAGCGGTTGTACAGTGGCATTAGTTGTTGGCGATGAGCGCTGGTCTCGAGCCAATGGTCTTTTGGTGAGCCGCGTTTGAGTTCTAGGTCGGTTGGCGTGCTGGTTGTAGGCCAGAATCCGTAGAGGAGGGTTCCTTTGGGTAGTTCTGGGATCGTTGTCTCTTCTACTGTTGCGTAACCCCAGGCTGGGACGATTCCCCATGCCAAGGAATCGTTGTATGGTGCGGGATAGGACTCGGATACGGGGTATGCGTCCCACCTGCCAGTAATTGATGAGAATCTTATTTCAGGGCATTTCTGACAGTCTCGTCTAGTCTGGAAGATATTCGGAACATACCAATGCAAGAATCCACCCATTAGGGCGTAGGTCAAATTGTTTGAAGTGAGGCTGATCAGCTGCGTGCGAATTCTTACTGAAGAATCCGATAGTTCCTTCTGAGTAGTGGCTTCGAGGTTGAAGCTCGCATGCTGGCGGTTATCCAGCTTTGAAACCACATGAACGCCCATGGTGAGTTTGGTCGTGAGGAAATTGCGGATGAGAATGAGTTAGTTCTGTAAGCTACTCGATTACTGAACAGATTCATGAAGATTATCCGGGAGGAGCCTCGCCAGATTCCTTGATTCTTTTAAACTGAATGGATTACTGATCAGAGTCATAGAGATCATCCGGCGGGGAACCCCCACCAGCTGGGACGGCGAGAGTCAGCCCGATTATGCACTGTTGTGCATGACAGATATATCTTTGAATGATATTCTATTGCTTTATTGGTTTATATTGAGATCTGTCATCGAATTAATCACGTAACTATTCAAATTCAACTATGTAATCAATCGTGAGATCCGTTAACTATATATTCCTTGTTCCTTTTCGGACTAACAAACATCTCTACATACACGAATGAGTCCGCCTTTACTGACACAAATCGATAAGAGTAAGATACAAAGCACTAAATAAACACAAAAACCTTGAGCAAAAGCGAGACAATTTAAGCTCAGTTCTATGGAACCATAGAGATCCCAGAATACGATAAAGAAGTTACAGATATGCCCAGTAGAATGATAAATTAGCAGAATAGATTTTCCAAAGCCGCCGAGAGCAAAGAATTAGGAAACCAACGAAGATGAGTGTTAGTGCAAGGAATGAATGCAGAATGAAACCGCCGCATAGATAGATGATCAGATGAGAAATGAGATGACAGATGCAGAATAGATACGAAAGGAGAGTGGTATAAACAGGCTCGAGATATCAGCTCGATACTCGGGAAAGGCGAAGATTTGAATAATGGAATGTGAGATCGCTTGTAAAATGACAGGGTTCATGCTCGCGCTTTGCTTGGCGCGGGTGTATGCAGAGATGGTGATGTGATAGGGATTATGTATGTATTTTCGTTCGTAGACTGTTCTCGTGAGGTTTCAGGCTAGTATTGTAATGCCGAGGGTTCAAGGTAACCAGGATTGGGGTTGGGTGCTTGGAAGGGTGCGATTTATTTGGGTTGAGATTAGAAAATGACGAATCGTTTCTGTTTGGCAGGCTTGTCGATTTCATCTTCAGTTTCTAAATAATTCAGTTAGCAAAATGTGTATACAACTCGGTTGGTTTACTCACCCTGGACATGACTTGTGGCCTGAGCCTTGCGCTCGGCTTTCTTAAGCCGGGCTGTGCTGCGCGTCGCTGCATTGCGCGCAGCAGCTGGATGTTTGCCCTCGGCCGCAGCCCGAATTGTAGCAATCCGATGCTTGGCCCGCTCATCGCCCTGATCTGCGGCTTTGACATACCACACATTCGACTGGAGAGGATCACGCCGGCAGCCAATGCCCATTTCGGTAAAGTAGCCGACAGCATACTCAGCCTTCGCGAGGCCGAGATTCGCAGCGCGGAGAGCCCACTCATACGCCTCGTTGTCATCCTTCTCGAGCACAGGCTCCGCGCCAACGAGATACCACGCACAAAGCGCCATCATAGCCAGCGGATGTCCGTTCTGCGCAGCATTGGTGTAGAAATGGATACTGAGCGCCGGGTCGCGTGGACAATTTAATTTTCCGTGCTCATACGCATCCCCAAGCCGATAGCAAGCTTCGACGTGGCCCAGCTCGGCAGATTTAGTGAATAGTTGCGCTGCATAAGTGGCATCAGGGAAGACATCATCTCCGAAGCCTCTTTCGTGCATCACACCGAGCTCGTACGGGCCAGAGTTATACTGTGCATCTGCAGACTCGGTCGCGCGTTTCATCCATTTCACGCCCTCGCGGTACCGCTTGCCTAGCCCCATATCGCCAGCAATACAGGCGTTGGCCATGCGGATCATGGCACCCGGGTGGTTTTTCGACGCTGCCTGGCGGTAGAACTGTACTGCGCGGCTGCCGTCGACGCGACACCCCCAGCCGAACTCGTAGCTTAACGCTGTGCGGTAGCAGGCTTCGACGTGGCCGTGTTTGCTAGCTGCGAGGAAGAGCGGGAAGGCCCGGTCGTAGTCCTCGACGCCTTTGCTGAAGAGGCCCGACGCGTATCCGTCGCCGAGATAGTACTGTGCGAAGGGGAAGCTGCGGTCTGCGAGGCGCTGGAGGATGGATTTTGATTCTCGGAGTAGACGGGCGCGCGTTATCGGGCTGGAGTCTTCGACGTCCACGGGCGGCATCTCGCGCATCGAGTTCACCATGAACACGGCGAATTCGTACAGCACTGTTGGCTCGTCGGTTTTCTTGACATTCGCCAGGTACATCTCGAATGTCTCTTTGTGGCTAAGGAGGGAGGCGTTGTTTCCGACTGAGGCTTGGAGACGCGAGTTGTCGAATTGCGTGGTTGGGCCTGGCTGCGGGTATGATGTGTTGAGCAAATTGAGGAATGATAGAGACCTGGTTTCCGGGGTTCCTGACGAGGAGCGCGCATTTAGATACGGGGATGCGGAGAGGTTACGTCGGTGACGCCCATCGGAGGTTGAGGAGTATGCCGAAACGGGCCGCGACAGCCTTGTTCGCCTCACGGCCAGCTTATCCGTCGAGGCAGACGGGTTATCTCCATTGGGTGCAGGTTTCCTGGTAACTGCCGCGGCCGGTTGCTGGTGATGGTAGGCCAGAGGTTCATAGTTGTCCTCCACTAGCGGCACGCTATCCAAGCTTTCCCGCGAGGAGCCGTTATGGCTTTGACCCGCGCGCTCTAACGAGGGGCGGCTCTTTTTATTTCCGTGTCCGTCATCCTTCGGATCTATCACCGACCACGAGCCGCTGCTCGCTGGGGTATGACCGTACGAATTCGAATGTGTGTAGTGGGCCTGTGATGAGTCTCGCCGCTGGGGATGGGCAGGATTCCAGGTGTGCTGAGGCGGCTGTACGGGGTCGTCAAGTGACAGGTCTGTGAACTCAGGGAGGTCCAATTGCGGCGTGGTGGGCCCACTGTATGCGCCTTCGATGCGCACGCTCGAGGCATCGGGAATATCTGCGCTATGTGCGATTTTGACCGGCGAGCGCGGAGAGTGTTGAATGACAAGGGAGGTTTCCGATCGCGATGCTTGGTGGGCTGGTTTGCTCAGGTTCAACTTCTGGGGTCGGTTCGGGATAGTCCGTGGTGTTTCGGACGGGGTGAATGACGGTGATGATCGGAGGTAGGCTGGTGGGGGAGAAGGCAATGCCTGGCGGTGTCCCGGGGCAGGACTGGCCATGGTGGAGTTGGGAATATCAAAGGGCGAAAGCGAGCGGAATTTCAAGATCCATGAAAAGCGCGAACAGGTGGACTTTATGGGGAATCCGAGCTGTGGAGAACGAGTGGACACGACCACTATTGATATTTCTCATCGAAGCGAGCAAAAGAAAAGAACGGTCTCTTTCAAATCGTCATTCTTTCTTTTCTTTTAATTTATGTTTCATGCGCCTAATACGGGTGGGGATGAACTATTATTATGTCTCTCATGCCCTCGTCTAACCTAAATACCATCAGTTGATGCCTATCGGATCTGTAAATAGGGCTTTCCGAGACATTCATCAGCCGCGCCGGTCTAACAGCGCATAAGACATGCCTTCAGGTCAAATCCCCTCTTTCACTGTGGAGACAACATGTGCTGCTTCACGTCTTTAGTTCGCCTTTAGTTCTCTTTAGTCTCTCTTTAGTCTTTCCTTAGTGTCTTGGTAGCTCAGTAGTGTCTTTAGTGTCCGACCTTTCCGGTTGTGCGTGGCAGATGTGGATGGAAAGTGGAAGTACACTATATATCCGTCCTGGAGGTCAGCTTTAATATCTACTCCGGACTCCGTGACTCCTATTTGAAACAGAGGCTTGAGCGTAAATGGCGAATATATTGCCCCTTTCGAGTCCTTCTCTAACATGTGAGAAACAAACTAATCAATTGAGTTTATCCAATCCATCTCCATGTATACTCCTTGCAGCAGTCAACCACACCGTCAAAGCACGGACGAAAAGCAAATCTCATCTTTAGATGACGACATTTCCTACGCGGTGAGTTCATTCTGGTTAACTTGATACCGGCATCCCTCGCAGTAAGTACTAGATATTCGGTATTTGGAGTTGAAGCTCTGTGCTACCTCTGGAGACATACTGTCGGCATTCTAGTAAGAGCCAAAGAACGTGGCCGGACAAGGATACCGGACTCCACAGTCAAGATCCCCAGCAAATCCGACGCCAAGTTGGTTTCTCAATGGGGTTATTTCGAATTGAAAGGGAGTAATTGCCTGTGGACATGATACATTCCTTTCTTTTTCGTTCAAGATGGTTGATCGAAAAGATATGGCCTTCGAGTTCGAAACGGCTTGATGCATATGCACTAGTTATGGGGCCATGGGCTGGACGGATTCTGGGGGTTGCCGTGATGATCGGCGGCCTGTTGTCGATCACTGGTTGGATTGGCATTACCCCGTACAGGATTATCCTGAGCTTTTATATCGAAACCATATTGATTTTGACTTGTTTCAAGAGCAATATGGAAAGAACTAACGCGTTCTGCTGACCAGAATCCAGCCTGGTGGTACAAATATTGGTGTTTTGTCAAGGGTTCGCACATATGGCATGCATTACCTTTCGATTAGTATTCTCTGAAGCTTGGATCTGAATCACACCGACTCAAACACAATATGTGAGCTCGGTCTTATCTAGATGTATCACAAAGCAGGTTGCCAGTTTTCACAAGGCGTGTCGGACTATTAACTATCTAGAATCGGAGTCCGTGTAACAGTGGCAATATCTAACTAGTCGGCGTGGCAGTTATAACTAAACATCAACAGTCTAAGCCCAAAATAGAAACAAGGACCCCGTGATCAGAAGGAAAATGGTTGTTCCTCGGCTGTTGTTTCCATTTGATGAATTTATTAATTATGAACCTTGGGCGACATCTGGCTAACCGTGGAAACGAGAGAGTTTAATTTATCTCCGCGGCCAGCTGGGCAGGTGATTGGGGTATTGCCCCTAGCGACAAGGAAATTATTTATTTTTATTTTTATTTCTTAATATGGCAAAACAAGCCTAACCTCCCCAGGTCAAGCGCAGAGGGAGTCCCGTGTACGGACTACTCCGTACAGGGTCTTTGTCTCAGAACTTCCCTTTTCCCTTAGACACAATTGCTATTACTATTTCTACTGCTGCATTCGCTCGTCTCTGTGTTTTGGACCCTTTCGTTTTCTTGCGTAGTGGGGACTTTGTTATTCTCCACCCGTTGCACAGGCCGACCGTACCACTTTCGCTGAGAAGTCTCAACTCTAGTTGCTGGTCAATAGAGATATCGAAAACTGAAAGAAATCTAAGATTCGTACGGAAAGACGAATCCTATAGCTCACATTGTCGAGGACCGGGTCTGCGCATTTGACATGTTTCAGTCGGCAAGCGACATATTGTGAACAGTCTTATCCACACATTCGCTGTTGATCAGCGGAAAATAACCGAAGTGAGTAGGCCAGTAAGTTCAATCCAACTAACAACTGGGGTCTGATTGGCTGACATCGGGAATCTTAGGAGATGTCTTTGCCGCAGCGGCCAGGGAGACCCTCGCCTCGGCGTGAAGAAGCCCGCGCATTTCGCGAACCATCCCAGCGCCGTCGACGGGATATCGACTCGGGAACTTACAGCGACGACCCGACTTCCCACTCCCATCGGCATCGCCGCCGACATTCCAGCCATCGGAGAGCAATGGACACGGACGAAGAACGCATGGACCGGAGCGGGGATGTGAGACACAAAAAGCGCATGGTCAAACCAGAGCGCAGGAAAGACGACCGTGACCAACCCAACTATCACTACCGTCAGCGATCAAATCACATGCGTATTTTTCCCTCGACGACGGGAAACGATCCGTTATTGGATAAGAGAGATGAGGTGGAGACGAACAGCTCGCGCAGCATGGACATGAAGAGCAAGGGTCTTTACGCGCGGGGTAATATCAACAAACCCATGGAGCGTGTCCCTAGCAGACATCGCTCGAAGAAGAAGAAGAGAGGCTCGCGAAGGTCAAGGGGCGTTGCGGAGGAAAAGAGACGTGAAAAGGCAATTGAGCAGAGTGGTCCGCCCGAGTTATGGCCTACATATTGTGTAGTTCTCACATTCTTCATCCCGGACTTTTTGCTGAAATGCTGTGGAATGCCACAGAAAGAGCAGCGCACTGCTTGGCGGGAGAAGATCGGCCTTATCAGCATCATTATGATGATCGGTGCTTTTGTCGGTTTCCTGACTTTCGGTTTCACGGCTACAGTTTGTGCCTCGCCCCCGGTTCGATTGAAGGTCAACGAAGTCAGTTCCAACTACATGATCTTCCATGGAAAGGCATATGACTTGTCCGGTTCGAAACACCCCGCTGTCACTGGTATCTCTGCCAATGCGAATGTTCTCTACGACTTACCACACAAGTATGGCGGACAAGATGGCAGCTTCTTCTTCCAACAGGTCAACGGTGCGTGCAAGGGACTGATTACTGCCACGTCTGATAGCGATATTCCAACAAACTCCGATGGAGATCTCGGTTGGTACTTCCCTTGTGCGCCCTTCAACCAGGATGGTTCGTCCGAACCGAATACGACTGTTGAATATTATGTGGGCTGGGCTTGTCATACCAGCAAGGCGGCCCGCGAGCCTTTCTATACCCTGCACAGTGAAGGGGATGTGTACTACACCTGGGAGGATACAAAGAACAAGAGTCGAAATCTGGCCATATACTCCGGAAATGTACTCGACCTCGATCTTCTCGCCTGGTTTGACACTAGCCAGGTGTCCTATCCCAAACAATTCGACGAGCTCCGCAAGAATCCTGATGTCCGCGGTGTTGATCTGACTTACTACCTGCAAAGCGGGGAGGAGAAGAAGATCGGCAAGTGCTTGGCGCAGATCATCAAAGTCGGCAGTATCGACACTGATACTGTTGGCTGTATCGCGTCAAAAGTGGTGCTATACGTATCCCTGATCTTCATTCTCTCCATCGTGGGTGTCAAATTCGCCTTCGCCCTGCTCTTCCAGTGGTTCCTGGCACCCAGGTTTGCCGCGCAGACCACGAGTATGGCCTCCGACGCTAGGACTCGCAATCAGCAGATCGAAGACTGGTCCAACGACATATATCGACCCGCTCCACGAATGACCGAACCCACCATTCCCGATCGCCTCAGCAAACGCGCCAGCTTCCTCCCGACCACTTCTCGTTTCTCCAGCCCGTATAATGTGAACAGCAGCGCTGGGAGCAAGCAAAAGCCGTTGTATGTCACGATGGCTAGCCAGAACTCGACGTCTCGGCTCATGCCCAGCTCCAATCCTGGCACTATGTATAAGCTGAGCCACAGCGGGAGCGGGGGCACTCTGAGCGCTGACAATTCCCGGCATAATCCTGGTGCCAGTCGGACTAGCTTGGTTCCGACCGGCCAGGGTCAACAAGATACGGGTTATGCCACGCTATCGACGGATTACGAGGGCTTAGGTCCTGCTGGTTACATTCACGAGGCTGTTGTTCCGCAACCTCCGCCTGAATGGCAGCCATTCGGCTACCCTCTAGCCCACAGTCTTTGTCTGATTACTTGCTACTCTGAGGGTGAAGAGGGTATTCGGTCGACTTTAGATTCTATTGCCATGACCGACTACCCGAACAGTCACAAAACGATCTTGGTCATTTGTGATGGTATCATTAAAGGTAAGGGAGAATCGTTTTCCACGCCAGACATTGTGCTAGGCATGCTCAGGGAGCCTGTTGTTCCCGAGGACGAGGTCGAGCCCTACTCCTACGTGGCTGTGGCTACTGGCTCCAAGCGACACAACATGGCCAAGGTCTACACTGGGTTCTACGACTACGGCCATAATTCGATCATCCCGGCGGATAAGCAGCAGCGCGTTCCCATGATGGTGATTGTCAAGTGCGGAACTCCTCAAGAGTCGACCCAGTCAAAGCCCGGTAACCGTGGCAAGCGAGACAGTCAGATCATTCTCATGTCTTTCCTCCAGAAGGTTATGTTCGACGAGCGCATGACGGAACTAGAGTACGAGATGTTCAATGGCCTGTGGAACGTCACAGGCATTGCCCCAGACTTCTACGAGGTTGTTCTCATGGTCGACGCCGATACAAAGGTGTTCCCAGACAGTTTGACCCACATGGTCTCGGCCATGGTCAAGGACCCAGAAATCATGGGTCTCTGTGGAGAAACTAAGATCGCCAACAAGACTGACAGCTGGGTAACAATGATCCAGGTCTTCGAGTAAGTCTCCACTGTCCATTAGCAGCGCAGTAACTAATTCAAAACAGGTACTTTATCTCCCATCACCAAGCGAAATCATTCGAATCCGTGTTCGGTGGTGTAACCTGTCTCCCTGGATGTTTCACCATGTACCGAATCAAAGCCCCCAAGGGCGGCCAGAACTACTGGGTGCCCATTCTCGCCAACCCAGATATCGTTGAACACTACTCGGAAAACGTCGTGGATACTCTACACAAGAAGAACCTGCTCCTTCTCGGTGAAGATCGCTACCTGACCACCCTGATGCTCAAGACCTTCCCGAAACGCAAGCAGATCTTCGTCCCACAAGCCGTCTGCAAAACAGTCGTGCCGGACGCATTCCTCGTCCTACTCTCCCAGCGCCGTCGCTGGATCAACAGTACCGTCCACAACCTATTTGAACTCGTCCTTGTGCGCGACCTGTGCGGAACCTTCTGCTTCAGCATGCAATTCGTCATCTTCATCGAGCTTATCGGAACCCTGGTTCTGCCCGCTGCTATCTCCTTCACCGTCTATGTCGTCGTCGTCTCCATCGTCAAGAAACCCGTCCAGGTCATTCCGCTGGTTCTGCTCGCTCTGGTCTTGGGTCTGCCGGGTGTGTTGATCGTGGTCACTGCACACAGACTGGTCTATGTGCTCTGGATGCTGATCTACCTCCTCTCGCTTCCGATCTGGAACTTCGTTCTGCCCATGTATGCGTTCTGGAAGTTCGACGATTTCAGTTGGGGTGATACCCGTAAGACTGCGGGCGAGAAGGATAAGGGACACGGCGATGCCGAGGGCGAGTTTGATAGTACGAAGATCACGATGAAGAGGTGGCGCGATTTCGAAAAAGGTATGTCTTAGGTTGCCCTGGAATGATTTGTCGATTCTAATATTCTCGATAGATCGTCGTCTACGAAGTGCCTGGTCACAGCCCCCTACAACGGATGTTCATCCATCGCAGTACGAGCCTTATTCACATTACTAACGAAAGCGTCAGCGCTTCATTTCTTATTTGCTTTTTCTTGCTTCCCCTGATGCACGTGATCTATTGTACTATTTACATATCGGCGTTCAAACATTCTTATAATATAGTTCAGAGCGTTACACGACTGACGATTGATTATTTACATATTTTTGGCTTTCTTCTGTTTCAAGCATTTGCTGTCTTGTACGGCGAATTGGACTGGGCGCGTTGTATGTTAGGAAATAATCGTCATCCTACTGGCCATAGCGTAACCAAAATAGCATCATGAACCCTGTCAACCAACATGAACTATCAAATACGTACTTCTACCACGGCTTCCCACAGATCACGTCAGCCCAAGTCGTGCCCAACAGCATCCAAGCGTGAGTCACCGGGCTGTCCGGGTTGGATGTGCATGTTACGTGCTCCCTGCATTATTCTAATATTGACACATGCGAGAATATATGATCAAGACGATGCACTTTAAATTAGTTTACGTGCTTAATGCTTAACCCATGTCGGATCAGCTCTATGATCGAGCGAGGTCTAGAATGGACGGGACAACAGTTGACTGAATATTAGGACCGAATCCTTGCATATTCTCGCGAAGTATCATCTTTTGCCATTCGTTTCTTTTTTTGCCTTCCATGTATATATTCGCCCCGAGCTCGCACGTTTCTCTCCCCACGTTCCATCTGACTGCATGGGAGTGTCAGAATTAATACGAATCCCCTTCTTCCCCTTATTTGAACGGAAAAGCCTACCGCGCACTGTCCTGTTTTCCCCCTCTATTTTTCTTGGGATCAGCCCACATCTCGCACTAGAATAGCAGCCGCTATAAGATTGCCCCGTTGATCTCGTCTTCCTTTTCCCGCTCCTTACTCTGCCCCTCTTCGGTTGCCCTCGGCGTTTTCTCGCTTTCCGCTCTCCGCTCTCCGCCTTTTCCCTGACTTGGATTCCAACGCCACGCCTGCAGTGTGGGGTTGAACTCTAGTCGAGATCGCTGCACGAGAGGACAGATCTGGTAAATCCTGGAAACCGAGACACTGGGTTTCTGGTTACTGGATTTTTTTCCTCCGCTCGTGCGACCGCTATTATCAGTTTCGGGTCGGATGTCCATGGCGGGCGATGCTTCATCCCGACAACTGTAACTCTACGAATCGTCCCTCCGACTCATCTGCCCGCTCGCGAGATCCCGCTGCACCGCCGCGTCATGTGTTATATCCTCCAGTTCAACCCCGAGCTATGAATCCTCTACATCGTTCCGGTACTGGACTGTCTGGTCGAGAAGACCACGCGACGGCCTGGAATTCGCCTGATTTCAATATACTTCCTACCGATCGATCTGCCCCGCCTGCGAATATGACCTCCGAGATCGATCGCCGCTTCCATGACGTGGGTGTCGCAGCTCTGGCTGCTGTGTCTCAGTACCCGCGTGCCCTGGATACTGCGCTCGGGGATTCTTTTCTCGTGTCGGAAGTCGTCAACGCTATCACGAGTGCGGGCAGTCCTCCCGATCATCGACATTTAGATCCCGTGGGTCCTATGCCGGTACAATGGGGTAATTTTCAACCTACCCCTTCGGCTGGACCGGTGTTTGTCTTCGGCGCGAACCCGAGTGGTAACACGGGTATGGACACATCCGTTCGGGACTTGATTAACCGCACCGCCGGCGGGCAGAATATCGCCATCGCCCCGGACAGTGACATCGGGGATGGTCAGAAGGATATGGTTATGGATTATCAGTCCGCTACCATGGAAGACAAGCCATCGCCCGCAGCAACATCCGATGATGAGCTGGAAGACTTTCTCCAGTTTTATCCCGATGAAGAGGAGTATTACTACGAGCGCATGGACCGGCCGACGCACGAACCCCAAATGCCAGACTGCAATTTGGATGACTTTTATAACAGTATCAGTTATGAAGATATCGAGGTGGATCACCCAAACGTACCTATGGGGAACTACACCGACGGTCAGATGGATTTCGCTGGACCTCACCCCGCATCTATAATCCACACGTCAAGTAAGACCCAATGACTGTTGATACAGGCCTAGCTAATTCTCTCTAGCATACGAGCGGAACCTCACTATTGATGAATTCATCCAGCGCTGGATGGTCTCGATAAACGTCATCCCCCATGGGTTCCATTCTGAAAGTCGAATTCCACCGCAGCTTCGCCCACTCTCCAAGATGATCAGCTGGAAGCCGCCGCCGGAGATTGTTCGGCCGTCTGGATGGAGACGCGATTTTTACGATTTGCAGCAGATCCCGTGGACAGAAACCTTGCGGGTGACACGGTTCGATGCACGAGCTGTGCGTGACGCCTGGTATACTTCGTATCATAACTTGGATTACTCGCACCGTGGATATGCAAATCGCCTTCCCCAGCACGAAACCTTTTTCCGCGGGAACTCTATGCACACTTCACACAAAGCGTCTATTGAACACTTCCAGCTTCGCAATCTGATGTCGGCCCCTGCATCTAATACCGTCCATTTCGCTTCCAGCTCAAAGGTGTTTTCGTGGACCCCAAAAACCGGCGACGCACGCTGTATAATCGACCTGAGCCAGCCCGACCCCGACTTAGGCTTCCTCAGCCCAGTCAAAATATCCACCATGAAAACAGCGCACGGCCTGACAATCGCCGGCGGGTTCTGCGGGGAATACGCCCTACGCAGCACCAGCGGATCCGACCCTGGCATAAAGGGCCTCGTAACCCCCGACTTCAACGACGGCATCACCAACCACATCGATATAATCCCTAGCCGCACCGGCCCCTCCCCGACCGCCGTCTTCGCCTCCAACGACAAACACCTCCGTATCCTCGACACCGAAACAAACATTTTCACCTCCGACCAAGAACTCTCCCAACCAATAAACTGCACCGCAACATCCCCCGACGGCCGTCTGCGCGTCGTAATCGGCGACTCACCGGACGCATGGGTCATCGAATCCGACACCGGCCGACCCGTGCACCCCCTCCGCGGCCACCGCGACTTCGGCTTCGCCTGCGCCTGGTCCCCAGACATGCGCCACATAGCCACCTCCAACCAAGACAAAACCGTCATCATCTGGGACGCGCGCACCTGGCGTCCGCTCGAAACCATCGACTCGGACGTCGCAGGCTACCGCTCGCTACGCTTCTCGCCCGTCGGCGGCGGCCCGCGCACCCTGCTCTGCACCGAGCCTGCGGATCGCATCTCCATCGTCGATGCGCAGCTCTTCCGCTCAAGACAGGTGCATGATTTCTTCGGCGAGATTGGGGGTGCGGACTATGCGCCTGACGGCGCCGAGATATGGGTTGCTAATACCGATCGCCATTTCGGTGGTTTCATGCAGTATGAGCGCAGGATGTGGGGGCAGCGGGTTGGGTTGACGGATTTGCCGTGTGAGTGGGTTACCGAGGAGGAGTTGGCGGTGGATCCTAGGTGTGTTTTGAGTAGGAGGGAGCGGGGGTTGAGGTTTTTGAGGACTTTATCGGATGAGGAGCATGATGCGTTGATTCTTTGATTCTCTTATGACTGTTATGTTGTCTTTTTCTTTCTTTCTTTTTTGGGTGGTATTCTTTGCGCCTTTTATCTGCATCTGATACCCTGGGTTGCGGTGTTGGAGGCTATCTATATTTATTTCTTTTTTTTTTTTCTTAGAGTATTGTGGCTCATAATAATAGTTGTAACTAGTCGTCGCATACGTTTTATACTTGCTGGTCACATGACATCACATCTCGGCGTATTTATTCTCCGATTACTAAGCCTCAAATATCCACTGCATTGGATACGTGGACATCGCCGTGTAGAGCCAAGAGGAAAGATACTTTGGCAATTTATTTTCTGATTGAATTCATTCAAGTTATCACTTCCTCTGCTATACCACTACTCTTCTGTCAGCTTCATCTCTATCATCTCTATATCGTAGTTCCTCCATGTAAACTCCGGACTAGAACACACTGAAATCACCAGATCACCAGATCTTCCAAGAAAAAACAACCCAACTCGATAGTCAACGTCTGAAACATCCAATAAAAAGCCCGCTCTGGTAATTGGCCACCTCAGCTTCGATCCACCTGCAATGCGATCTCACAGCGAATCACCCAAATCGGCGCGATCAACAAAAAAACTGCCCCGCAACCCCTCCTCCAGCCTCAGCTGAAGCTCTTCCATTCCATTCTTTTCCTCTAGCTTTCTATTAAATCCATAGCATATCTCCATTTCCACCTTTTTCTTGAACAATTCTATCATATTCACTCACATCCTCCATTTTAATCCAAAATGTCTTACCGCGATAACAACCAGCAATACGGCGGCGGCGGCGGCAGCGGTGGCGGCGCCAGCGACAGCTACTACAACAAGAACGAGGACTTCTCCGGCGGTAACAGCAATAACAATAACAACTCCTACGGCGGATCTGGCGGTGGCGGTGGCTACGGCAACTCCTCTAACGAGGGCCGCCCTTACGAGGGTCGCAACGAGGGCCGCAACGACAGCTACGGCAACCAGAACCAAGGCCAGGGTAACTACGGCGGTCGCCAGGAGTCCCACGGTGGCGGCGGCTACGGTAACGACAACAACAACTCTTCCGGCTACGGTGGCTCCAGCGGTGGCTACGGCGATAACAACAACTCCTCCTCTGGCTACGGCAACTCCAGCCACGGCAACTCTTCCTCCGGCTACAACCAAAACCAAGACCAAGGCAGCTACGGCGGCTCCAGCGGCGGCTACGGCGACAACAACAACTCCTCCTCCAACCAGCACTCTTCCAGCCACAACGACCAAGGCAGCAGCAGCGAAGAAAGCTCCCTGTTCAGCACCGCTTTGAAATTCCTCAAAGACCGCAATACCAGCGGCGACGTCGACGAGCAGAAGGTCGCCAATGCCCACCAGGCCATGTACGGCTCCGGCAGCTCGTCGAACCAGCAGCACGATTCCAGCACTGTTGGTGCGGGCGCTGCGGTGCAGGCTTTGAAGATGTTCGCTGGCTCCGGCAGTGGGGGCGGCAGTGATGGCGGCTTGGATAAGAATAAGCTTATTCAGCTTGCTATGTCTCAGGCTGGGAAGTTGTGGGATGAAAAGAGTGGTTCGGGGGGTTCTGGTGGTGGTGTGGTATGTTATTCTTGTGCTTCTTTTGGTTGGGTTATTGCTAATGGTGTTACAGTCCGGTGATAAGCAGTCTGCTGTCAACTCTGCTGCCGAGATGGCTCTTAAAATGTATATGAAGAACCAGGGTGGCTCTGGTGGTTCTGGTGCTAGCGGGCTTATGAGTCTTGCGAGCAAGTTCTTGTAGATGTTTCTTCTTGTTGAATGTGTTGGATGATGTCTGGCATTTGAGATATATCTTTTCATTCTAGCTTACGCCGCTTTTGAACAAACAATCTTGGGATCAGCCAAAAGAAGATAACAGTATCCCATATGAGAAAGCGTATCTGTCTAGCGTTCCTGGTTACTTGGGACGTATTACTTGACTGGGGGACTGTTGGCGTCTTCGGAACAACTGTTAGGGTTGCAGAGCCTATGTATACTCAAGCATTCTCTAACCTTTACTCCCACCGTTTTATATCAACCACTTCATTTGCAATAATACTGCATACCTCTGAATTCGCTCAGTCATATTCTAAATATAACTCCATCTGTCTCGGCCAACGGTGCCGGCGACAAAGCTTTATGCCAAGCCACTGATATACCGCAACAAGTACCCTATCAACCCAGTTGTCGATCCTCTTAGAAGAGTAAAGATCGTCCGATTAAATCTCGTATTCTTAATTAATCACTTACAGAGTACTCCCTAGTGCACTCACACTATAGTGTTAATAACCCCTGGTTGATATTCGGCAATTCAATTCTCGAGATTGAAAACGGTATATACCAGAATAGGGGTGTCCACTATTTCTCTTAGTTTATCTATGAAGATACCTTATGAAATACCCAATAACCACTAATGGCATTGGCATTGGCATTGGCATTGGCTAAGTAATCTTCCAGGGGCCAAGTTATGCATTGAGCTTATCCCCAGTTTTCATGACATACCCCACTCCCGTCCTAACCGTCAACGTAGATTCTTCAGCGACATGTAGATCAATTCCAATATAGAATTTCGACGATGCATTTATCGCTAGCGCGCTATAGACACGGCATATATTCTTGAGTGTCCAAGCCGAGCGAGGGGTCAAGTATCCGTGCTATCACAACTATGCAGGAAAAAGCCTGCACAATTCAAAATGAACAGATGAGGTCGTACTAGATCATCAAGGAATTTGTTATATATACTATTCCAATTATTTTCTGCCTTCCTGTCATTCTAGTATGTTCCTTTTGTCCAATTAGGCATTTTCTTAATTCAAAATGCTCCTTCAATCGGCTTCAAGTTTGATTCAGGAACACTATATCTCCGTCATCGCCACTTCGGTACGTTTACTACAACTTTATTCAATTGAGCCAGTCTAACATGCTCTGCTTAGATTCTACTATCATTAGTCTCGCATGCATACTACCAAATCTTCCTCAACCCTCTCAGCAAATACCCTGGCCCCAGACTCGCCGCCACATCACGCATACCTCAAATCTACCATACCCTAAAAGGCGACCTCCTCGAATGGGTCACCGGACTACACAACACCCACGGCAACGTCGTCCGCGTCGCCCCAGATGAACTAAGCTACGCAACCGGCGACGCCTGGAAGGGAATCTACGGGCACGCCTCAGCCGGGAAACCAGTAACAGAGAAAGACACCCGCTTCTACGGCCCATCCTTCAACGGTGCTGCAGATATCATCCGCGGAAAAGGCCCCGACCACTCGCGTTTCCGACGCAACTTCTCCCACGCCTTTTCGGACCGCGCGCTGCGGGAACAGCAGGCTTTGATTTGTGGATATGCGGACGCGTTGATCGACACCCTCCACAACTCGATCCGGGAGGATCCCGCAGCGAAAATAAATATGGTCCGCATGTTGAATCTGACGACGTTTGATATCATGGGCGATTTAACATTCGGTGACTCGTTGAATCTGCTGGCTGGGACTGGGAATTGCAGTTGGGTGTCGGCTGTGTTCGTCAGTATCAAGACGAACTCTCTGCGCAGACTGGCGCGCTACGCCCCTTGGACGGCGGTCATTGTCCAGCGGCTTATCCCGAAGGAACTGAAGCAGCAGAGTATCGAACATTACGAGGCTTCTCAGGAACGTGTGGACAGAAGGATCGATGGCAACTATGTGCATAAACCTGATATCTGGGGTATTGTCATGAGCCAGAAGGAGGACCTCCGGCTTAGTCGGGTGGAGATGTATGCCAATTCGCAGGTTTTCATGGTGGCGGGTACTGAGACGACTGCGACTGCGCTGAGTGGTTTGCTCTATCACCTCCTGAGGACGCCGGAGAAGATGGAGATTATTGTAGAGGAAGTTCGTGCGACTTTTGAGAAAGACTCTGATATTGATATGAGATCTCTGGAGCATATGACATATCTCAATGCGTGCATTGAGGAAGGGTTGCGCATGTACCCTCCAGTTCCGGTTGGTCTGCCACGCATTGCTCCTGATGAGGGATTGCTTGTTTGCGGAGAACATATTCCAGGAAAGGTATTCATTCCGTTGTGTTTTCGAAGGTTGGTTCTAATCTTGGATGATCATAGACTGCACTTTCGGTTCATCATTGGGCTACCTACCACAGTGCTCAAAACTTCAGATTGCCAAATCAGTTTATCCCTGAGCGCTGGATTGGGGATGAGTTCGCCAGTGATAACAAGGCTGCATTTCAGCCATTCTCATTTGGGCCTCGGAACTGCATTGGGAAGAAGTATGTTTTCGTCTTGCTCTCGAATGGTCCTAGCTAATGATCGATAGTCTGGCATACCATGAAATGCGTCTCATTCTGGCCAAGGTGCTGTTTAATTTTGACCTTTCTCTTCTGCCGGAGTCTGTTGGTTGGGACAAACAGAAAACTTTCTTCCTGTGGGAGAAGAACGATCTGATGGTTCAGCTGAAGGCGAGGAAATAAGGGCGATGTTTGAAAGAACTTCGAATCTTCTATTCAGCATTCACACATTATAGGCATTTCGAACAAATTCGTAGTTTCAGATGGTCAAACCCATCTCTAATGTACTACAATTTCAAGGTAAAGTTAATATGAAAATCCCGCATAACAGTGCATGCAGTTAGCCATATCACTTTGTCAAGTACAATAAATATTGATACATTTTCGCGATGATCATATCTGTTCCCTGTTTTCTATGGAAACACGATAACATGTCGAAATTTGGCTGTGCTGTCCATGACACCGTTGTATGCCTGCGTGAATTCGTCCATCGTGAATACTTTTATCATCGCCTTCACATTATTGGTGGCAGAGTACTCGATGCATTTCTCCATGTCTGGTGCACAGCCGCAAGCGAAGCCACGTAGGGTAGCACGGTTCATGTTGAGGAGGAGATTATCGACTTGGATTGGACCATCCGTAGCGGCAGAGACCAAAGTGATCGTCCCTAGAGAGGATGTCAGCCAACGGCACCACATCGCGAATGGTAAATGGAATGGAGGCTTACCATTCTTCGTAACAGCCGGTATAATAGCATTGATGGCCTTGGAATAAGGCGCAGTGCATAGGATGAGATTCGCACCACCAAGAGACGACATGTACTCGACAACGTCGATTTTACTCGAGTCAATGTATTCGCAGGCCCCCAAGGACAATGCGAGATCCCGTTTAGAAGAACCCGACGAAACAGCATACACCTAGAAGAAAAGACCAGTCAGCTATGCTATAGCAAATAAGATATCCTCTCCTTTACCTTTAATCCTAGTCTGTTCGCATACTGAATCGCAAGGTGGCCTAGTCCTCCTACTCCCTGGACGAGGCAGATGTCGCCCGGAGACCACTTCGACGTGTTTATGGCATCAAATACAGTCGCCCCGGCACAGCAGAGAGGAGCGAGTTCAGCATAGGATGCTGTCTTCAGCACATCCTCGGCAATGTCGATGATAGCCGTGTAAGGAGCGTACATATACTCCCCATGACCACCATCTATCGTAAACCCAGTGTAATCCACGTTGCGGCAGGTCCAAAACTGTCCTTTCCGGCAGTAATCGCACTGATTGCAGTAGCCGCCATTCCAACCAACGCCGACCAAGGCACCTATGGCGAAACGCTCCTTGTTCACCGGGCTTTGTAGTAGCTCCGAGCCCACGCCGGCGATACGGCCGATGATCTCATGGCCCGGGATGCGCGGGTACTGAAGGCCAGGCCAGGCGCCATCCTTGACGAAGTGGTCGGAGTTGCAGATCCCAGACGCGTGCACGCGCACGAGTACCTCTGTCGGTGCGGGATCACGCAGCTCTAACGTAATGACGTCCCAGGTACTCTGAGGTGCGGCACATTGGACTACAGAATACGTGTAAGAATGAACCAATGAATGCAAACATAATGACAAAAGCACGTACTTGCTCTGTAGGTCTTGGGGGGTGAAGAAGCCATTGTTCGTTAGGGTTAAATAATGAATTACGAACGAAGCGTCGTTGTAGAATATAGATTGGGTAGACTTCTTCAATTGAAAATGGCGGATATCCCTATTTTATAGAAAAGTTTACTATTGCAAGGAGAGACCATGAACAGCACAGAAGAAATCCGAATACAAAGATATCTCCGAGAAAAGGCTTTTGTTGTACGGACGTAAGCATAACTCCGGATCCCGATTACGAAGACCCATAGCGCTCAGGGTTCAAAACCCCCTTTAGAGGGGATTCGGCCGGAGGAAAACATGGCATGTTACCACTAATTAGGCCAAAAAGGTGCATACACCTTAGCAAGGATAACCGGTGTGGAAGCAGCGGACAGTTCATCCAACCTGTTTATTGATCCAACCGATGGAGATAAGATAGGCTATCGGTCACGTGACTTTGGCGGGCCACATCGTCTCGGAAGTTCCGACAGATTCTTGAGGCCTGAATGCCTGAATTAGCACCGCTCTCCACACCGCTCTGGACAAGTTCAAAAAAATGAAGCCTTCGGGCCTAAACAAATCCCGTGACAATCACCCGATTTGATCAATTAGATCCTTTCTAGCATCTAACATTGAATTGCCGTTTTCAGAATTAAACTATGTATATTACTGGTGATAGTAGAATTAATTTAACTTGCTTCGGATTATGTGATCTCTGAATAGCTTCATCTGCTAACATGGAGATACCCGGCCGACAGCTGATCGAATGTTGAAATGGGACCGCTAATTTAGCTTTAAGGAAAATATATTAATCCGTGTTAATCCGCGTTTCGACCATCTATCTGCTCCGAGCGGTCTTGGCGAAATATCGGTGGACGTTGATAGAATAATGATATTGTATGATTTTGATTCGCGAAACGGTATATATTGAACTGACTCTACAAAATGTAACGACAAGGGTAGAAAAAAACAATGACTCGCTGACCTGTACATGCACATGCCACGGGCCCAACAAACAAAAATAAAAGGTCAACGCTAAGCGCAGAAATGTCCAACACCGCGACCGACCATAAACAATTACTGCTCACTCTACCACTCATCGTCGTCGTCGTGTTTGCCCTGCATCGCACTTTGTCGTGCCCGCAGTGCCTCGGCCAAACCACCTGCCAGGCTGACGTTCGATGCGCTGTTGGGCGTGCCGCGGCCGCTGGCGCCCGATGAGTCGTTTGACTGCATGCTCACGGCGCTATCGCGCGCAGTGGGCGCGCCTGCGGGTTTGCGCCCGGCCATGTTGGGACGCTTGGCCGGGGGAGCAGGAGGGTGAGGCTTGCTCTTTGCAGCTGCTGCAGCTCCAGCGCCATTTGGAACAGGGCTGGGGGTGGCGCGGGGTGCCATCGGAGGTGGGGGTGGAACGGGCTTCGGTGTGGGAGCGACGGCTACTTCTTCGAGGTAGGATTCGGGGGTCCATCCTTGCTCCGATGTTGTTGTGTTCTTGCACAGCCACCATCCTAGAACATGTTAGTATGATTCAAATGAAGTATGCTATGGGTACGTACCATTTCCTTCCTTGGACACAACCTCCACAATTTCGCCCTTGGTGATGGAAAGCTCATTGGCCCGGTCGCTGTTGTAGTCGTACTTGACCTTTGCGGCAGGCTTTCTTGACGCTGGAGGGGGTGCCGCAGGGGGAGGCGGAGGAGCCCTCATGGAGCCAGAAGATCTCACTGAGCTACGCGACTCGTTCCGAGAGTGCATGGCGGCGGCAGCAGCTGCCATAGACTGGGGCACGATGCGCGGCTGAGGCTGAGCTGCAGCTTGCGGTACCATGGCAGGCTGTGGGGTAGACCGGGGCAGAGGCTGAGCGGCAGGGACAGGTCTGCGAGCAGCTTGAGACAATTTCGAAGGGCCGCCACCGGGGCCACCAGGACGAAGTAGCTTGCCCGTTGTGACCGGGCGAGCAGCAACCGCCTTCGGCCGCGGAGTAGGTTTGGAGACAGAGCTAGGAGGCTCACCAGCACTAGTGTGGATTGTGCTGCTTTTGTAGCTGTCCACGTTTCCGGCACCCGGATCTTTGACTGCCTTGACGGTTGCCAGCTTGCCAGGCTTCTTATGGTATTCGATGGTTTCTCCAATCTTCAAGGTCAGAGAGCCACGCAGGACATTGGTGAGATGAGTGAAGAACTCGGTTTTGAAGACACAGTGGATTAGCGGGTCGGGTTCCTGAGCTCCAATAACCAGCGAAAACCAGTCATCCTTGAGATTCGAGGTGCTGACACTCTTGATCGCTCCAACCGGAACGGTTCGTTCCGCTGAAATGACAAGCTGGTTGTTTTCGATACTTTGTGCAACAACGAAAACGTGACGATTCGTCAAGACCAGGATCCGCGGAACAGGTTTGCTAGAACGACCAAACTTAGACACCAAAACCTCGGCACGGCAAGAGAAAACAACATCATCTGAACCGCTGATGCCTGCACCATTGCGGATCATTTCACCAGGACCACCGGTATTGCCGACACCAAGGTAATCACCCAGGAAGCGACGAGAGCCGAGAAGACTCATTCTCCGACGTTCCTTGCGACCCTGGAGCACTTTGTGTCCCTGGTCACGAATCTTGATGAATTCGAGTCCGCCGGTCATGCGGCGCCAGAAGCGCTGGATACGGATCGCACATTCAATACGGTACCGGAGATAGTTTCTCCACGCACGTTGAATGCGGATGGCCATATTGTGCCAGTATTTGTCTCGCATGGCTTCTAGTGCGAATAGTGTCTCGGGAGTCTTGACGAAAACCTTTGTGATACCCATCTGATACTCCTCGGCAGGGATGCGGGTATCCGTCAAGATTTGCTTCGCGCCGGATTCCACGTCACCAGTCCATGTGTAGTCACCGGCATAGGAAGTCTTCGGGGACAACAGGTAGAATCGCTCAGTGAACTTGTCGAAGGTCTGACGGTAGGCGAAACCAGCACGTCGAATGCGGACGTTTTCCTGGAGACCCAGGTACTTGATCTGGTGCAGGACATTGCCGACGTTGAATTCCTTGGGGGCCTTGTTATCGTTGGGTTTGATGGTACGAATGTAAGATGGCTGCGCCTTCATGAGCGTGGCCACAAGGTCATTCGCGGATGCCTTGATCTTGTCACCGGCGGTAGGTGGGCGACGCTTGTCATCTTGGTTGACCTCGTTGGGGAACAGCGCGTGGACGAATTCGTTGCTGCTAGATTGGGCAAGGTTCAACAAGTCCTTCAACAGCTGATCCTTGTTCTTATCTGTCATTCCCTCCACGGCGTAACTGACATCACCAGCGTAGTGCTTGATGATGAACTGCCCCTGGCGAGCTTCAAAGTTGGGGTTCTGGGCCAGGAAGTTGAGTCTGCCAACGAAAGTCTGATCGGCCGCACCGGAATCGGCGTGGGCAGTTGCGCAGGCATCATTCAAAGCGGCGAAAACACCAGGAGGGCGCTTGTCCTCGATCAACGAGCACACCACCTTGTTGTCAAAGTACTCGATAGGAGTCCACTTGATCTGCTCGCGGGCATACTCATCTTGTTCTGCCTTGAGAGTCAATTGAATGAAAATCTGCTGCAGTTTTTCGTTGACATAGTTGATACACAGCTGCTCGAAAGAGTTCTTCTCGAAGATTTCGAATCCGTAAATATCCAGGATACCAATCGAATTAGTGATGGAGCCTCGAGCAGTCAGTGACTGATTGACGCGCTCTACAATCCAATCGAACAGATTGAAGTAAATTCCCTTGGCCAAAGCGTCGCGAACGGCTGAAGCTTGGACCCTGTTCAGCGGCACTTCGTACACAGAACCCCTGCGCCCTCCTCGGGCAGTCTCCATCAGACGAATAGTCAACGCTTTGTTTACTTGAGCAGCATCCACCTCCAGCAGGTAGGCGACAAAGTCAACGATTGACTGATCGCTAATAGCAGCGTTGCCAGAGTCATCCTCGGTGAACTGAACATTTCCAATCCAGAGAATAGCCGCTAGCATGCGGAACACATTGTCCTGCTCGGCATCGCTCATTCCAATCACCCGCATCGCATCCAGTGTATCCTTGAACTCGGCAACATCGTCGATTCCGGGCACATCATAACACTTGGAACGGCTCGTATAGAGGTAAGATTGTGGTTGCTGGAGACCGAAGCTGTCACGGTACTTTTGTGGGGCCCCCTTTGTGAGTTGGTAAAAGATGTGGAAATTGCGCTCATTCACAATTTGTCCCACAACTCGCGACTTTTCCAGCAGATAATTTGTAATGTTGGCTCCCACCGGCTCACCGTTGGCATTGAACTCCAATTCTAGGTATTTTCCGAATCGGGACGAGTTATTGTTGCGCAGCGTCTTCGCATTACCGAATGACTCCAGCAACGGGTTCGTCGCCAAAACCATTTCCTTGGTCTGTTGAATAGACGAATCGCCGCCGCCGGAGACACTGGCAATGTATTGCATGATCCGCTTCGCGGCCTCGGTCTTTCCGGCACCCGACTCTCCAGAAATGATGACACACTGGTTGTCCTTGTAAGACTTCATGTTGTAGTATGCGGACTCGGCGACTCCGAATACATGGGGAGGGACTTCGAGACGGTTCTTGCCGCGATACGAATCGAGGACACTATCTGTGTAGATACCCACTGTAGTCGCAAGTCCGTTAGCAAGGAGGAAACCGAATTCTCTCGGCGGAGCAACTCACAGTCCCGGAAAGGATTTACTGAGACCAGCACATGGCCAATATAAGTCTGGAAGTCTCCTGTCAGCCTGTATTCGTGTTCGCGCACAACCCCGCAGCCCGCGTGCAAGAGCGATCCCTTACATAAATCTCGTCATGCTCGAACCGGAGCTTCAGATTATCGTTGATGGCCTCATTGGAGATCTTGCTGAGCAGCGTGAGATCTGACACGCCGATCTCCTTCTTCTTGCTGCTCTCGAAGGCGGCCTTCCTGACCTTCGGCTTTCCCCCCGCTTGCCGGCCATCGCCAACATCTGCGGCTGCTTTGGAGCGCCCGAAGCGGCTCTTCTTCTCTCCGCCAACGGGGCGTCGTGACTGACCCTAAACCGCAATCCCAGGGTCAGTTTGGTCCTTATCTGGTCGTTGCGCAAGTAGGCCACCTACCATCTTGTGTCAACCTCTCGGGGATCTCGCGCCCAGGCGACAATGTGCAAATCTAAGTCAAGCAAATGGGGGAATTCTAGTGACAAGTTGAGATTGAGGAATTGAGAGTGAATGGAAACAGTCTAGAACCAATTCAAGGTAATTGTAAGAGGGAAGTGCCCACTCGGCGGACTTACGTACAACTGGTCAAACCGAAGCAAACAGCTGCGCCACAAAGGACCCTTTTTCTGGTTCCGTCGCTGCCTCAGGGGCGAATTGGGTATCAATTTAGCCGCCTGCTCTTAGAATGATTTTTTTGATACTATTCTTATTGATCTATTGAATTTTTGTCGATACTCCTTTTTCTTGAACCTCCTTGGCCAGCCACTCACGTCAGGGCATGTGGCTAATGTTAAGAATAGATGCACGACGTCATTGGGCATATATACTGCCTAACCAATTTCGATTGATATGTCCAGACCAGATGAATTGGAGCCATGAAATTATGTATGGGTCTACTCAATTTGCATGTAATTTCACTTATCGTTCTTAACTATGTAGCTTCGAGTCTGAGAGACCGCCTTGCTGGTTGCCGAGGCATGGTAACGGTGTCGGTATCTATCTTGACGCCTGTAACACATCTTTTGTATTCCCTTAGATTTTGCCTCCGTCCCATAGCTGACTTCGGTCTCGGCAAAGACTGCACCGGCGGCTCTGGGACTGTATAACTGGCCCGCCAGGTTTGATGGTGGGCATTTACTTCGTTCTAGAAGTTCAATGAATGGCAAAGACTTGAAGATAAAGGTATGATAGCGATAGAGGGGATAAAACTGTTGATTAAGTTCATAACTATCCATATTGTTCAGAGTAACACACCATCGGGGCTCACCCTCTTCCGTAAGACTTATGACGGAAAAAAAACTAGCACCAACAAACTCAATCTGGGAGTTCACTTCTTATCCTGGGATGAAAATGAGAATTTCGATGGCTGGAACGGCGAGGGTGGGACCGACGCGGGTGGAACCGATGCGGCTGGAGAAGATCTGGATTGGAATGATGTAGCTGCAAAGGATGCAGGTACAAGCGCAGTCGGTTTCGGCAACACATCTGCGGTGTTGACCAAGATCTAATCGTGATATATGAGCAAACGACCGAACTAAGACTTGTCATCAGGCACTCACTGGATTGGCTCGGGAGACACCCTTCATGTAAGCACTTACGCAATCCAGAAGGTATGATGCGTCGGACACAACAAGAACAGGGGGTGGCTCCGAGAAGCCCAAGGAAAGGCAGTGGTGCAGTGCACCGAGAGACTGCACTGCCTCGATCTGCTCGTTACCGGACGATCTCGCATCCATTAAGTACATGATGACCCCCAAGGACTTCTTGTTAGCTTCGGTGAACTTCTGGATTGCAGTCGCAGTCTGATGTCTAGTGGTTACGCTCAGCCGGCTGGGGGTCAACAAAAGTGCATTGAGCTTGAGGGAGTGAGTCTGATCGAGTACGTCAAACTTCGATAGGGTTCGGCTCTGGTAGATTAGCTTGAAGCTGAAGTCGGCATCTCGAGCAGCCCACAAAGCTTGATGAGATTTAATGGTTGGACTTTTTGTGACGGAGTCAAGGGAACTTACAACTGAAATCTTTCTTGGAGGGCTCCGGCGAGGCTAGAAGATACGGTCAGCTCCACATGTTGACTCAATGGATGAGAGTATTGTACCTTCTTTCATTGTTTCCAATGCAGTCAGGGTGGTGGCCAGCCTGGCCCATTCATCACGTTTGCGGAGTTCTGGGTTGTATTCACCCCGAAGACCGAGCGTTGGCGTTGTTGGAGTCATTACGACAGTAGAGAAGAGAGATTGTGTACTGTCACTGTCGCTCGTTTGAGGATGGAAATGGAGATGAGACTGCCAGAAAGATTGAGTAGAGAGAAAACCTGAACAAAAATGGAATTGTCAGGCGCAAAAGAATGAAAGAGAAGAGAAGAGTGGTTGCCTCTATGGACGTGATGTGTGTATGTACATTTCAGGGAAGGAGCGGAATATCAAGTGACTCCGCCTCGCAACCCCTACTCTCTCGAAAACAAAACAATGCTTGTGATATTTCCAGTGGTCTTTTCTATGGGGTATCTTGACTGAATGTAAAAAGCAAATGCACGCCTAACCTTATATAATAAGATATCGCTAGGATACGAGTATCAATCAACAATCACGAGCTTTTCGATGCAGGTGATGATGTCGGACTGGCTGATGCAGAGTGTTCCTGGGTTTGGGATGTCGATGCAGCCTTTTCTGCGGTAGCCCTTTCTGCTGTAGGCTGGGTAACAGGCGCAGGCTCGGCCGTCTCCTCGGCGCGTTGACCGAAAGGAATGTACGAGGCAAGTCGTGAGAGCCACCCATGTACGATGTCCGGCGTATCCGACTCTCCGGCTTGTTCATATATCTCAGGAGACAGAATCCTCTTCGTGTGCAACTTAGGCAAGTCACTGTGCTTCGCTCTGAGCTGCAGTACCTCCTTTTCTAGTGCCAGCAGAGCTTCGCGTGCGGCCTGTTCGGATTGTTCTAGATCTGCTAGTCTTCCCTCGACGCCTTCCCGGCGGGTGCTTTCCTTGCTCCGTGACCGCCATGACTCAAATAGGATCAGACCTCCAGCAACAAGGAAGAGGAAGGACTCGGAGATGAAATTGGCACCGGACTCGATAGCTTTCGACTCGGAGAGGGGACGGATATGATAGTGTTGAGGCTTGGCCGCGTCTTCAGCCGCAGCCTTGGCCTTGGCCTCTGCCTCCTCGGCGGCTTTCGTGTCGGCGGCGTTCCGAACGGTGGGGATTGAAAGCTTGTGTTTTCGCGCTTCGGCGGCGGCGATGGCTTGACGCTGTGAGGCGGCAGTATCGCGCAGGGAGCCTAGTCTAAGACGCATATCGAATCGGTGAAGAGCCTGGGCTATAGACACGCAGATATTGCGAAACCGTTCATGTTCGCGGGCCTGGGCTTTAATTTGAGACTGCGTGGGTCAGTCTATGAATATGGCAAGGTTGGACTGGGATGCAAGCTTACAGCGATGGGCTTGGACAGGGTCCGGATTGCCAAGGAGGAGAGCTTCAAAGTCAACGACATAGCTGGAGAATAGAGAGTGAATACATGAGGCTTGAGTCACTTCCCTACCTCCGTGTTGCCCGTGGACCCGCGGACCCGCGTTGATTACTCAGCACCGCCAACACCGCCCTGGAGCGATCTTAGGCTTAATTTCGATATTTGCTTGGCAGCGACAACAGCTGAGATTCATGCAGTTGATATAATACTCCGTGTATGTCAAACTACTGCATTTTACAGTCCCACTCTTTAAGAGAGATAAACAGAGCCAGTAATTTCTCGACATCGCACGGGATGCAGCCACCCTATCTCATTCATATAGGGCTAGCCTGTCAGGCCAAATGTGGCATGTACAACCGTTCGGAGAGTAAACAATGCACATTCTATGGCCTGTTCTTTCTGTCGCAATACACATTGCATCCTACAAGCGCGCCATCCTGCAGTAATCAGCCAATAAGGATCCCAGAATAATGCCATTCCACCAAAGTTACCCCCGGACCCCACGGTGGTTCGGCTGAAGCGACGTTTTAATATAATTTCCTTACGCGAGACCTCGGATTTAACCCCAAACTAGGCAGATAAGCAAAAATTAGCCTCTCCTCATCGACCACTAAAATGGTGTGATTGCTTTATGTAGTATTTGGCCCTGGAAATGTTTTCGCCTTTCTCTTTCCTGCAACGACGCCATGGCAGGGGTATTCGAGGAAAAGAGCTCTAAGACAGGGAGTCAGTACGTCGTGCACAATTTTCACGATGTGGAAGATCAACCCTTCACCCCACAAGGTCCTTTGAGCGCTGCCATCCCCGACGACGGGCAGATCGTTACCCAGAATGAACGCCAAAGCTTGATCCGGGGTCTGGGGCAGCGCCATATTCAGATGATTGCCATTGCGGGCGCAATTGTACGCAAACTGTTTATTAGGATTGCAACTTTGTGACTGACCTAAATAGGGTACGGGTCTCTTTCTCGGTCTGGGTGGCTCGATCGCCACCGGTGGTCCTCTGGGTGCCCTTTTAGGCTACATGTTCATCGGCCTGATAGTCTGCTGCATCCAATTTGCGCTGGGAGAAGTCTCAGCGCTGCTACCAGTCACCGGTTCTTTTGTGCGACATGCAGAGATTTTGGTCGATCCCGCGCTCGCATTTGCGATCGGCTGGAATGTCGTTTATGGATGCTTTCTCAGCGTTCCCAGTGAGATCTCCGCCAGCGTGGTTCTTATTCAGTACTGGACGGATATCAACGCCGCCGTCTGGGTGACTATCCTCATAGTGGTGTCGGTGGTGGTTGCCGTCTCGTTTATTGGCGTCTACGGCGAGATTGAATTTATCTTCGCCATTCTGAAGATCCTGCTGGTTGTCTTCGTGGTCATTCTCGGTCTTGTTATCGATCTCGGCGGTGCGCCGGGTGTGCCCCGACGCGGCTTCCACTACTGGAAAGACCCCGGCCCATTCGTTGAGTACATTGCCACCGGGTCTTGGGGACAATTTCTCGGGTTCTGGGCTGTCATGACTAATGCAGTCTACTCGTTCGCTGGCGTGGAATCATTAGCCATGGCCGCCGCCGAAACGCAAAACCCACGACAGAATATCCCCAAGGCCTGCAAAAGGGTGTTCGCACGAGTCTCTATCTTCTACCTTGCCACCGTCTTGATCGTGGGCATGTTAGTCTCTAGCGCCGACGACCGTATTAGCGCAGACTCCGGCACGGCGGCCACGAGTCCGTTCGTCATTGCCGCCAGCGACGCAGGTATCAGGGCTATTCCCTCCGTTGTGAACGCAGTATGCTTGAGCTCTGCGTGGTCTGCATCGAACCAGAGTATTCTGGCCGGAACAAGAACTCTATATGGTCTAGCGCTCAAGGGCCATGCTCCGAAGATATTCCTGCGCACCTCCAAGTGGGGAGTGCCGTACATGTGTGTGCTGCTGCAGATGGCATTCTCTCTACTGGCTTACATGTGTGTTTCCAACGACGCAATGAACGTCTTCTGGTGGTTCGTTGATTTGACTGCGGCTGGTACCTTGGTCTCGTGGATTGCTATCGCTTTCAACCATATTCGTCTGATGCAAGCAATGGATAAACAGGGCATATCGCCAACAGAGTTGCCGTGGCATAACCGAATTACCAGTATGTATCAGTCTGGTTTCAGATCAGTCTTGAGGTTCTAATACTGACCTTATCAAGGATACACAAGCTGGTTTGCGCTGGTCGCATGTGTCATAATTCTCTTCACTGGAGGATTCACAGTCTTCACAACAGGAAACTGGGATACCGCCTCGTTCATCTCGTCGTATCTGTGAGTTTTCTTCTCGTACCATTGAGTTCGATCTGCTAACATTGACACTAGGGACATTCCACTCGTCCTCTTTGCGTACGGGGCTTATAAGTTGATCCGCCGCACAAATATCATTCCTCTAAGGACGATACCGGTTCAACAAGCGATAGACGAGGCCAACAACGACCCGGACAACTTGCCGATCAAGAAAGACAGCATACTGGCAAAGATGAATATTTTCTGGGGCTGACATATCTCCTATCATAGCTAGCAGACTAGCCTTTCACTTAATAACATAATAACAACCCCGTGGCATTGTCTTTTGCTCCCGTTGTTCTATGTAGTCTCATGTAATCAATATATACATGTAATCCTAATACCCCTTGCCCCGCGTATAAGAGTTAATCAACGGCCCACCCCGCGCGATACGCTCCAGATTTAGCTCAAGGATATCAAGCGAGCGCGGGAAATACTCCACCCCAAGCGCGCTGACATGCGGACTAATCTGAACATTGGCAGCCTCCCAGAGCGGATCATCCTGAGGAAGCGGTTCCGGATCCGTGACATCAAGCGCAGCACCACTCAAAACCCCCGAATTCAAAGCATCGACCAAAGCCTTCTGATCGATAACCCTACCCCGGGAGATATTAGTCACGTAAGGCTTACTCGAATGGTGCTGAGAATGGTCCGAGAGAATGGTGAATTCCTCGGCACCGAGGAGACGGTTTGTTTGCGGTGTCAGCGGAAGTGAGACCACCAGATGATCGAGCCCGGTAGCCAGGAAAGAGCGGAGGGATTCGCGGTCTGCGCCGTGATGCCACGATGCCGGGATCGAGCCGTCGGGATCGCCCGTGCCGGGCACGATGTAGCCGTTGTCACGCCGGGATTCGGGTGTTGGGCGTGGGGTGGCCGTGTATGCGTGCACGGTCATGCCCAATGCTTGCGAGACGCGGGCGACTGTCGATGGTTAACTTTTGGTATCTTGTTTATGGAATTTCCAGCGAGTGGATGTGCGGAAACATACTTTGGCGCCCGATACTTCCATATCCTAGAATACCTACCTTTTTACCCACTTGGTCATGAAGACCTGGCCTATACGCGGCCTTATCCCATACGTGGGATTTCTGTGCCTCGTAGCCCTTGGCGTATCTCCGGGATGATACCAGCCAATTCATCACAGTCCATTCTGCAATCGGAGGACCATGGATACCCGAGCTTGTAGTGATGGGGATATCAGTTTCTTGCAGAATTGGGTTTTGCAAAATATGATCCACGCCAGCAGAGAAGGTGTGGATTAGTTTAAGACTATAGTAATGGTTAATACATAGTAGGAATGATTGAGGTAGGAGCTTACTTCTTCGAGTCCTTGAGATCAGGAAGATCGCTGAAAGTCGCGAGGACGGTGGCCTTTTGATATACCTCTGCGCGAGTTTAGTTTTTGTGACCTCGATTTTCAAGAATGATAGCCACTTACCAGATGGCACAGGGGTTCCCTGAGACTCGTAGATAGTGACCTCGGCATGGGAGAATTTCTGTAGGATAACCTCCTTCACCTCTTCTGGCATCGTCGGGTAGAAAATAACGAGCACATGCTCCGGTGACAATGGCGCGTCGCCCATAATTGCGATAGATAGTTTTCAAAGTGTGTGACCAAAAAAGAGGTTTGGGGCTTTAAATGGGAATTCTCACAGGGCGCGGGCAATGTTTTCCTTATCTTCCCCGCCTCGGTGGCTCAAAAGGGCAATTCGGCATCTCCAAGGCTAACATTTCCTTATAAACGGATCGGATGGCGGTTTCTTATTGGAATTTGGGGAGATGGTGGTGGTTTATGCCAGATGGCGTGGTATGACGACACTTTGATTAGATATGGTCTCAGCGCACGAATTAGTATAGTGCGAGGCTTTATAATAAGTTGAAGGAGCTTTCTAGAACAAGAATGACACCATCAACAGAAAATCACATCTTTGATATCATTTCTACTGGAATTGAGTTTGTGCCTGAGTGCTAGCTACACCAGAATACCTCAGCCTCCTCCGTTCTGGTCGAAACGAGTGGTCTACTAACCGGACTCGACAGTGTTCGCCTACACAAACGGGTCAAGATAATTTACGTTTATATGTATCGATGAATGATCTTCATTGTAGACATACTCCACGAGCCTTGGTATGGATTATATGCGCATACGAGCCCAAACGCGTCACTCCCATGGAACGAGCATCTTTAGATAGCCACAGGAATAAATGGTTATCATAAGCTTAATATCCGCGGTAAAACTACATGCACGAAATTGCCTCTAATAATATACTGTCAGGCCCCTTGTCTTTTACAAAGAAGCGGGTCATAGACCTGCATTCCTATACTCCGTAAGGAGTACTGTCGCTGTAGAACCTCAGCTTTCTCCACCCCACTCGGCATAGCACAAGACCTCCAATTTCAACTCCGATACAAAAATCAATTCAATACACAACTTAAGCCATTGGATAACCCATCTCACTACATCGTCACACGCAATTTTCAAACCCAACCTAAGATGTCTCTGGAAATCCACCCCGCGTCTCCCAAGGACGCGCCCGAACTCGCGCAAGTCTTCTACGCCAGCTTCCGTACCGACTGCGACAAAACCATGTTCCCCAACACGCCGGACGTGACAGAATGGTTCGAACGCTTTTTTAGCGCCGACATCACGCGCTCAATTGAAGGCGAGACCCGTGATGTATTCCTCAAGGTGACGGAGGGGTCGGAGGATGGCGGGGATCGGATTGTCGCATTCGCGAAATGGAAGTTTCCCGTGCCTGCAGATCGCAATCGGCATGAGGAACAGATCGTGTGGCCTGCTAGTAGTGATAAGGAACTATGCGATCGGTTTTTCAATGGTATGGAGGCGCGACATGAGAAGTGGATGGGGGAGAGGCCTCATTATTGTACGTTTTTCTTTTTCTTCTTCAAATCTTTGGGTTTGGTATTTCTCGAGCAGATACGAAGGAACACCACTAACCGTTATAGATCTGGATATGTTGGGTGTTCACGCTTCCTACCAGGGCAAGGGACTGGGCTCGAGACTCCTTAAATGGGGTCTCACACGCGCTGATGCTGAAGGCTTGGAGGTTTATCTGTCCGCGTCTCCGGCTGGGAAACCGTTGTATCAGAAATATGGGTTCCGGGAGGTTGATTCCTTCTCGCCGTACCCCGATTACGCGCAGGTGGCGATGATACGCTCGCCTAATAGTCAAATATAACCGGATTATTTCAGGAAGCTTAGCACGCTAGAAGTAGAAAAACCGGGACTTCAAAGCAAATCATCATTTATCGCTGCGCCATGTCTTGAAGTCTCTTGTGGTGTTTAAAAAAAAGAAAAGATAAGTGGGCCCGAGCCCGGGATCGAACCGGGGACCTCGCGCATTAATGCTTTGGGTTAACCCTAAGCGCGAATCATACCACTAGACCACCCGGGCAGTTGATAGAATAAGGTTCAGGACTGGGGCACAAACATGGAGAGACATATTGAAATACCAAAAAGAGATATTATCGCTGCTTTGAATATCAATTGCTTTGAAAAATAACCTACCGACTTAGGGTGAGGAAGCTCAAGCAGGGGAGCAAAGGTCTGCCCTAGCAATGGAGGTTGGACATAGAGAGAGGAGGTTGCGGGCATCAAGACATCAAGACATCGAGAGATGAAGTGAAGGTGGTATTTCCTTGAACCAGAAAACAAGGTCCGGGCTAAAGAGTAGGGGTCCGGTATGATATTATATATCAAAGGTGTCATATATCATCTCCAGGGCTCCCCAAGCCAAGAAGCCGCTTATAAATCCAATATTGGGTCCACTTCAAGACTGCGGGGTATAAGATGGAGAGATCAAAACTTGTTCTTTTTTGATTGGAAAGCAATATAAAACGTCATTTCCAAGGCTATCTAACCCCAAGTATCTTGTGTCTTTCATTCAAAGTATTCAAGTGAACCTGTAACGCCGAGCTTCCCACTTTCATCCCCTTGGATATACAAAATGACCAAATTATTCATGTGAGACTCTATCTGAATATAAAAAACTAAGCTTCTAACAACTCCATAGTACCGGTGTCACAGGCTACATCGGCGGTGACTCTCTAGCCACACTTGTTGCCAACCACCCAGAGTTCTCATATTCCGCTCTTGTTCGGACCACCGAAAAGGCCGAACAAGTGAAGGCCCAGTACCCATTTATCCGAATCGTAATCGGAGACCTGGATGATTCAGCTTTACTGGAGCGAGAAAGTGCCGCCGCGGACATCGTGCTGCGTAAGTATCCAACTCGCCCCCGATGCGAGGAGCATCCTATCCGCATTCTGCTAAGCCTGCAAAACAGACACTGCAGATGCGTCAGATCACGTGGGAGCCGCGAAAGCCATTATTGCCGGCCTGGTAGCCGGCCACAGCAAGGAAAACCCAGGCTACTTGCTACACACCGGAGGAACTGGTATCCTGTCCTGGGAGGACAGCGACAAGAAAGAATACGGAAATAGAAGTGAGCACGTGTACGATGACTGGGATGGGGTGGATGAACTACTCAATCTGCCAGATCACGCATTCCATCGGAATGTCGACCAGCTCGTCCTCCAGGCTGCAGCCCAGCATGCCGATGTGCTCAAGACGGCACTTGTTTGTCCGCCTACGATCTACGGTACGCATTTCCAGCAACGGAAAGAAAGAAACCATTTACTTATTTTCAGCAGGCAAAGGAAGAGGTCCGGTTAATCAACGTTCGCGCCAGGTGTACGTATTAGCGAATGTGACGCTCCGTCTCAAGAAGGGCCCGATAATCGGTGCCGGCCAGTCACTGTGGAACAACGTTCACGTCAACGACCTGAGTGACGTCTATGCTCTACTAGTCGACGCGGCGATTGCGGGCCGAACTGATGACGGGCTCTGGGGTCCTAAGGCCTACTACCTTACTGAGAATGGGGAACACTGCTGGGGTGAGCTAGCCAAAGCTACAGCAGAGGCAGCCACGAAGCTGGGGTACCTGCCAGAGGCAAAGACCGAGGTACTTGACCCTGTTATCGCTAAGCAGTATGGAGGATTTGAGTCTCTTAGTTGGGGCATGAACTCTCGTGGTCGCTCACAGCGGGCACGCAAGATCCTGGGATGGAACCCTTCGCGGCCTAGTCTGGTGGATGAACTACCGGAGATTGTTCGTGGCGAGTGGGAGCGACTGCAAAATGCTTCCTAGAGCAGTCGTTTGACATGTCTCTTCTTTGTCTCAGAGCATGTTGATTGGAATTGGTGGGTTTGAAGTGAAAGAATGCGGGGTGACCCCGAGAGTTTGCTGGGTCTTATATCCCGATCAGCATAGAATGGGGGATTTGATGCGAGACCTAGCTATTTAAATGTTGACCGGGGACATTTCAACTTGGCTAGAGCCAGATCTTCAGAATCGAGACATGTTTCACCCCTCGACAATCAAGCATTATGGCTTGGGCTTTCTAGAGTGGCACAAGTGTAAATACCAGACTCGACTCGAGCCCTCGAGTATTTAAAGTCTGGTCTCGTATAATAAGGCGCAGCAGCGTTTTCAGCCTTGAATAAGCCAGCCGGTGTAGGGATAGTCGGGATTGAGATCCCATCAACTCAGCCTGGGACAATCATAATCCCGACCAGCGGGCCGCATAATACTAAAAGAGGAAGGAGACAGGACTGATGCATAATCATGGTATTCATGCATTCACCCGGCCCCGACTGGTGAGACGGCGAAATATTGCGCCGACTGTTGACAAGCCAACTGGGCTGATGCAGCCAATGAATGCTAGCCATATCCAACCCAATCAGAGCCATCCTAGAGACCCTTGAGACTAATCTCGCGATTATAACGCGAGGATTCAGGTTATAGCCAGCGGAGTCGGAAATTCTGGATCACGACGGAGCAATATTTCGCCCTGTTCTAAATTGTATATGGGATTTTGTCAATTCCGCGTGCCGTGGACATGTGTTGTACTCGATGCTGTTTATCTATTTACCATGCAGATTCCCATTTCAATTTCTTTTTTTTTTCTTCTCTAGTAGGAGCTTATACATTTATTAACGTTCCACTCATCTTCTGATCGCTAGATTGCCGTCGCCGTTGATCTATCGCCATGGCGGACTCAGATTTCCCATTCTATAGACCCGCGAGGTCCGAATATGCCGATAACACGAGCAGAGCATCTACAGACGTGAAACGGAAAAGGAATGTCGATGAGGATAAATTTGCTTTGGGTCGGGGAGGAAAACTAGTCTTCTTTACATTGTCTGTTCTCACCTTGATGGCCGCTTTGGACGGAACTTCGCTGTCGGTTGCTTTACCTGTGAGTGCGTCAACAAATGATTTGATATGTTGAAACTTACCAGGCCAGGAAATTGCAAAAGAGCTCAATGGAACGGCTATTGAAGCTTTCTGGAGTGGAACTTCGTTCCTGTTATGCTCAACAGGTATGTGGCAATATGTTACAATACGATCAAACCCTTTAACCTTGCCATAGTATTCCAACCGAGTTTCGCCTCCTTCTCGAATATCTTCGGCCGTCGACCCATGATCATGATCTCCCTTATATTTTTCTGTGTCGGCGCTATAATCGCAGCAATCGCCAACAATTTCACCTACATGTTGATCGGTCGTTCCATCCAAGGTGTCGGTGGAGGCGGTCTTATATCCCTAAGCGAGGTCATCATAACCGATCTCGTCCCTCTGCGATGGCGTGGTCAGTACTTCGGTATCCTCAGTGCAATGTGGAGTCTCGGATCCGTGACGGGGCCTATCCTCGGTGGTGGATTCTCGGAAAATGTGTCTTGGGTTAGTTGAGCTAATCCATTTAAGCTCCGCAAGTATTTATGCTAACTACGAATAGAGATGGATCTTCTATATCAACTTCCCATTCATCGGAGTCGGCGGGATTCTCGTCATCCTATTCTTGAACCTCAAGCTTACCCCCAGTTCATTAATCGACAAGCTCCGTCGCATCGATTATTTCGGTACCATCTTGTTCGTCGGAAGCGTGTCATCCTTCCTGATCCCCCTCAGCTGGGGTGGCATTTCATACGACTGGAGCTCATGGCACACACTTGTACCGCTTTGTGTCGGAGGCGTAGGGCTGGTCGTTTTCGGATTCTACGAGTACTACTTCGCCTCTGATCCTATTGTCCCGCCTGTGATATTCCAAAACCGCACGGCGGTAGCTTCGTTCATTGGGAGTGTTTTGCAAGGCTTCATCCTATGGTGTGCCCTCTATTACCTCCCTATGTACTATGAGGCAGTGAAGGAGTACAGCCCGATTATCTCAGGCGTTGCGCTATTCCCCGAGACATTCACCGTGGCTCCGAGTGGGATGGTAGCCGGCATCCTGATCACGGTAACGGGTCGTTACATATGGGCTATCTGGCTCGGATGGGCTTTTTCGACTGTCGGGCTAGGCTTGATGTGTCTGATCAAGGTGGAGACCAGTATGGTCGGCTGGATCTTCCTCAATATCGTGCCTGGCCTTGGATTGGGCATTCTCTTCCCATCTCTCGGTTATGCAGTGCAGGCCTCTGCGGACCCGGAGAACCTCGCTATTGCGGTTGCCATGTTTAGTTTCTTCCGTGCTCTCGGCCAGGCTATCGGCGTTGCTGTCGGTGGTGTTGTCTTCCAGAATCGCATGTTCACCAACATCTCCAGGTATGCTGATTTGGCGCCTATGGCCGAGGCGTACAGCAAGGATGCCGCTGGCTTGGTCCAAGTCATCAAGGCGATGGCAGATGGCGCTGATAAAGCGAATCTCAAGGAAGCCTATACGGACAGTCTACGCACGGTCTGGATCGTCTGCTGTGGAGTGTCTGCTGTGGCGATGGTGATAAGCTTCCTCACTGAGCATTATGACCTTGACCGTGCATTGGAGTCGAACCAAGGACTTCGTGAAGAGGATGATGATGATGAGTCTATCAACAGTTTGAAGGACTTGGAGATGCGGGCAGACCGGAGAATTGTCACGGAGCCCCGACCTTGGGCGTGGTAGTGGAAGTTTTTCTGACATGATTGATGGAGATCTATAATGTATAAAGTAATGATATTTACTGTATTGAAGTTCATTCCTAGTACAGACTGTTCTCTTGAGCAAAGTCTTGCTCCCTTCGTCTCTCCCTTCGTCTCTCCCTCGTAGTCTAGTGTATCTATTTTCAATAGGTGGGATTCATGGACAATATATACATCGGTGGGATCTTCGATTACCGGTATTGGGGGGGGGGGGGTTGGGATTTTGAGGTTGCCGGGGATTTTTTAGGGATAGAGGCGGGGGAAAGGTACAATAAGCAAAATAAAAAAAACACAAAAACCCCGAGAGCAACCG